>NC_048598.1:54885548-55065548 GCF_003668045.3 Cricetulus griseus
TGTGTTGTGTGTGTGTGTGTGTGTTGTGTGTGTGTGTGTGTGTATGTGTGTAAACTGAGGGGCAAAGCAGCATCAGGCTCAGGTTTCAGCTTCCAGATAATGAAATAGTTATGTTTCCTTCACTTTGGTTGTGGCCTTGATAGAAAGGTAGTAAGCCCTCCGTTTCTCCTGCTCTGCATTCTGGTCCCTTGCCACTTCCTTCTGTCCCTTTTTGCCTGGTCTGCAGTGACAAGGGGATACTGCTTTGAGAATTCTTCCTGTGGCTATGAATTCTTGGTTTTTAAGGGGGCTTCAGAGGAGGGGTGGGGCCCAGCCTCTATAGTATGTTTAGACTCTGGCCACAGGGTACCACTATTCATCTGAGAATGGTTTTTGGGATGGTATGATGTCACCAAGTCAGTGGGATGTGATGGGCCTGGAATTCCAAGACCAGGCACTCTTCCTAGTTGCTCATCCTCATAGAAGAGCAGGGTTTTGGAGAGTTTCCTCAAGGAAGGGACAGTTAGTATATGCCATATACAGTCAGATGCTGGACTGTAACCCTGGCTGACATCACAGGGCTGTGTGCCCTTCTGCTCTCATGTGGGTGGGTCCTTCAACCCATTTGTTTTACTGGCCATCTGCAGCTTGCAAAGTCACGGAAACAGGGTGGAAGAAAGCTTCCTGGGAGTCATGTGAGCTTTCTAGCACCTTCTTTTCTCTCTCTAACGCCCATCAGTTTCTCTGTGGGCCTCATTCCACCAGACACGCAGTGAATGGCCTGTCCTCCATGACTCCAAAGGAGATGGCTAGAGTTGCTGGGGAATTATAAAGACTGAGTGGGAGGGAGAGTGTGTCTGGTCACTGATGGCGGGAGAAGCAGGTCTTGCAGGGCAGACTTGGTGTCTTAATCATTTCTGTGTGTAGTCCTGTTTCCTGGAATCCTAATATGTTCTTCACCTTGAGAAGCTCACATTAGCTGCAGGCTTCCTGCCCTGCAGTGGGGACAGGCTGGGATTTGAGGGAAGAGGGCAGATAGAAGTAAGGGACAAATAAGACAAGCCTTCCATATATTTGGGTGTTCAGGGCACTGGTTGGAGGTGAATCCCAAGCATTGTGGGGTTTGGGGGGCTTTCAGGAATTTGCCACTTTAACTCGGGAGCTAAGCATGTGTCGGGAGCAGCTTCTGGAGCGTGAGGAAGAGATATCTGAGCTGAAAGCAGAACGGAATAATACAAGGGTAAGTAAGGGGTGGCCTTGTGTGTGTGTGTACGCACTCCCTGACCTAAATAAGAGCAGGCAACGCCTTGGCTAGATGGGTTCTGCCTCCCATCCTTGGGTCATGGGAAGACTACTTAGTCCCCGGTACTGGGTTCTGATTTGTGGTTCTTGGGTCACAGCAGGATTGAAATTCTGGGGAGGAGGCGAGGGCAGCCAAGCTGGGGTCTGGTGTTGAGGACATTGTGATTCTGTGGGCCTTGCTTTGTAGCCCTTGGGGCGCATGTCCATGGTCCTCCCTCCTACCCTCCCCTGCTCTCTGCCAGCTGCTTCTGGAACATCTGGAATGCCTAGTGTCCCGCCATGAACGGTCATTGCGGATGACGGTGGTAAAGCGCCAGGCCCAGTCACCTTCTGGTGTCTCCAGTGAGGTGGAGGTGCTGAAGGCTCTCAAGTCACTATTTGAACACCACAAGGCCCTGGATGAGAAGGTACCCACCTGCTCCACCCTTCTCCCAGTCTATGCAGGCTTCCCTGTGCCACCTGTGTGCCTTCTTAGGATCTCTGCACCTGGTGTTAGGGAACTTGTCTTCCAGGTGCAGAACCCCTCCTACCACTGGCCTAGTTTCCAGTCCTATTAGGTTCTCTCCTGAGCCTTTGCCTCTCTACAGGCCCTTTGCATTTTCCTATGCCTGACAGTAGCAGAGCAAGTCTATGCTGCCCCAGCCTGAGTTCTGTGGGGATAGCTTTCTTCCTCCCTCTCTCCCTACCCTGGGCAGGTCCGAGAACGGCTCCGGGCAGCACTAGAGCGTGTTACCACCTTGGAGGAGCAGCTGGCAGGAGCTCACCAGCAGGTAAGCTGCCTGGCTGGGTTTGCAGCTCTGAAAAATCCAACTGGTTACCTATTCTCTTTGTTTCACTGTGTTCCTCAGATTTCTGCCTGTTCTGGCTGGGGACTGGTGGTTGAAGCTAGGCCAGGCATGTCTTTCCAGGAGGTGTGGAATGTGCAGGAAGTCTTATCTTTGACTTATTGGTTTTTTGGGGGGTGGGGGCGGGGGCTATGTCTTATAGGTATCTGCCCTGCAGCAGGGGGCAGGAGTTCGGGATGGAGTGGCAGAAGAGGAAGGGACCATGGAGCTGGGACCAAAACGCCTGTGGAAAGTGGGTAACGGGGAATTGTTTAGCAGGAGCCTGTATTCCCCAAGTCAGGAATGAGAAGTTCTGCCCCCCCCTCCCTTCAGTAGGATATTGCTTAAATTAGATTTAGGGCTCTCAGTAGTATTGCCACTTCTCTTTCCCCTCCACACTCCTTTGCAAAGTAGTCTATAGTTTTCAGTTTCATGCTAATGCTCATGGTGTACACGTCCACATATTTTCCTTGCGTGTCAGCATCAGGCAGGGTTCCTTCTATCGCCGAGCCTTTCTTCCCCTGATCTGTCCCTTCCTGGGTTACAAGAGGTGGAGCTAAAAGGAAAAACTAGAAACAAGAGATAACACAGGAGAGCAAGGGTATTTGTCCATTATCAGGAGTGAATTACTAGGCTCAGTGGGGAGAAAGAATACCCGGACCTGAGCTCCAATGTGGGGGCAGAGCTATGACCTGTGGGCGTGCGTTCCTTCCTCCCAGCCTCCCGGGGATGGAGCAGGGTGGAGTGTGGGATTCTCTGGCTCTTTGGCTGATGGTTCACTGTCTCTGGAGGATGACACTGGCCGGGTGGAAGAGCTGCAAGGACTCTTGGAGAAGCAAAACTACGAGTTGAGCCAGGCCCGTGAGCGACTGGTCACACTGAGTGCAACTGTGACCGAGCTCGAGGAGGACCTGGGCACGGCCCGACGAGACCTCATCAAGTCTGAGGAGCTGAGCAGCAAGCATCAGCGGGACCTCCGAGAGGTGGGTGAGGGCCCAGGCCTGCTCTCAGTAATTGCATCTGACTGGGTACAGGTGTTGGCACTTGGGAGGGTGTGAAAAGAGGTCCAGGCACAACTGGGGAGGGTTAGACTGAACACTCGGCAGGGTACGGTGTGAGGAGGAAGATGGGAGGGTTGGGTCAGAGCCAGAAACTGACAAGGGGAGTACAGATCACAGCCCTTTTTGGCCTACGGCAGCCAGGTGCTAGTCCCGGAGGTGCAGATATGAGCCGGGCAAGGAAAGGCTGGTGACCTTCCTTCTCATACCCTTTGCTCTACACAGGCTCTGGCTCAGAAGGAGGACATGGAAGAGAGAATCACCACACTGGAGAAGCGCTACTTGGCTGCTCAGCGAGAAGCCACATCCATCCATGACCTCAATGACAAACTAGAGAATGAGCTGGCCAACAAGGAGTCCCTGCACCGCCAGGTAACTCCTCTAGGTGGAGTGCGGTGACATGGTTCCTGACGCTGGGGTCCTGATGATCATGTGGAAACTATTCCTTGGTGACCTAGGAGCCCCTGGAATCCTGCAGGGCCACTTGGAAAAGAGAAAGTCAGGCAGCTTGGACAGAAAAGAACCAAGATTCTTTTGGTCGGCCACCTGCTCCCTGCTGAGGCTTGGGGATGGGAGGTGGGACCTAGCGCTCTGTCTTGACTTGCTTTCCTCTCTGTACTGCTAGTGTGAGGAGAAGGCCCGACACCTGCAGGAGCTTCTGGAAGTGGCAGAGCAGAAGCTACAGCAGACAATGCGCAAGGCAGAGACCCTGCCAGAGGTGGAGGCTGAGCTGGCTCAGAGAATTGCGGCCCTCACCAAGGCAAGTGGGCCAGGGGCCTGAGGTCTTCTACCGTCTTCTATGTCCTAGGCTCTTATGGAGCCAGGCAGGGTATGAGGAGAGTGGGAACCATATCAGGCTGGGGCCAGGGAGTTGCTCCCCAGTGCAAGACATCATTAAGCATACTACCTGGTGTCTCTCAGTTGGAAGAGTAATCCTTGCCCTTGCTACCTCTCAAGGCAGACCCCCCTCACCTCCCAGATAAGGTTTCTCTGTGTAGCTCTGGCTGTCCTGGAACTCACTCTGTAGATCAGGCTGGCCTCAAACTCGAAGAGATCTGCCCGCCTCTGCCTCCTGAGTGCTGGAATTAAAGGTGTCTGCCACCACCACCCGGCTTAGGGAGAGTCCTTTAAGAAGAAACCACTACACGGACGCAGAGTACTTATATCATTATTTATACCATTCTGGCAGATACATATTTTTGTTTGAGGCTTTAGGATTTTCATCTAAATCCTAAATCATTTCATTTAAATGAAATCATTTAGGATTTCATCTGGAAAGATGAAATCCCAGAGGAGATACATCAAAATCTGTGTATCCCTGAAGGGGAAGCAGATAGAATTTTAGGCTGAGTGCATCTTTCTTTCGAAAGAAATTGAAGAATTGAAACATTCTAGACATAGAGACCATCTCTGGTAGAATGAATCAAAGGTGGATATAATTTTACCTAATGGAGAAGTACCTTTGTGGAGCAATGACCCCTGACAGGCATGTAGGCTAGAAACCAGTGGGCTCTGGAAGAGAGAGGGAAATGCATGGACCTAGACACGTGGTAGTGTAACCAAAGAATTTAGGAGTCTTAATTGGTGGGAAGCTCTGGAGGTGTCACTAATGTGTGATAACTGTAGCTACCTCCAAATCCCAGGGAAGAAGGAACCTTGAGCATGAGCGCTTGACCCAGAGCCTGAAGTTTAGAGACTTCCAGTGTGGTAGATGGCTGCTCCAAGACTGGACTGGCAGTCTTGACTGTGCCTCTGAAGACCTGGGGCCACATCTGCTCTTGCCACATAGACTGACAGTGATCTGAGAAAAGTTAACCTCTCCCTAGCTGGGCCTCAGTGTCCTGACCTCTGTGATGGTAGAGTTGGCTAGGGTAGTCACCATGGTCTTTCTAGACCTAGCACTAGATTTAAGTTATAGTAGAGGGTGTTGTGTGTGGGATGCTGAGCAAAAACTGACATGAAGGGTGGGCTGAAGTGATTATTGTGTTCAAGTGAGTCATAGCAGGAGGACTTTTAAGGAAGGGTTTCCTGACTATAAGGGATGCAAATTCTGGGTATCATCTCTAGAGATGATGGCCAGGAAGGGAGAACCTTCCACATGGGCTTGTTTGGTAGTAAAGTAATAGCCACAGCGAGGCTAGCATATGGCATCCTATTGTACTTTCACATCTACCACGGACTGTTCCTTTAGACCTTGTGAAGATCCAGTGGGCATAAGTTTTAAAGTTAGCTCTGAGCAGGAAGGAAATGGGAAAAGGAGACAACAGTTCTGCTCCAAGATGATAGGCTAGAGCTCGGTTTTTGTGGCACCTGTGACCCTGATCCCCAAGACCACCTTGACACCAGGGTATGTGGCATATGGGGCCTGAGCAGAAGGAACAAAGATCTCCAAGATGGCTGACTGTCCCTGCACCTAGGCTGAGGAACGTCATGGCAACATTGAGGAACATCTGCGGCAGCTGGAAGGGCAGCTGGAGGAGAAGAACCAGGAGCTGGCAAGGGTGAGGGCACCCACCCGTCAGTCATCTTGCCATCCTCTCTGCCTCCAGGGCAGGCTTACGGGGTGGTCTGTGGAGGGGCACAGAAGAAGGACCAGGGCAGGGGAAGAACTTGCCTAGGGGCAGGAAGTGGCTCATGGTTAGGGAGGAGCTGGAGAGAAGAGTCCCAGAGGGCAGATAAGGGGACAAGTGATAGGCACGGAAATCAGGGGGACACGGATGCTTCCGGAGGAGGGTGGTGAAAAAGCCTCGAGATGGCCTGGTATAAGATGGGTGGGCTGTGCAGGTGCGTCAGCGGGAGAAGATGAATGAAGACCACAACAAGAGGCTGTCAGATACTGTGGACCGGCTGCTTAGCGAGTCCAATGAGCGCCTGCAGCTCCACCTCAAAGAAAGAATGGCTGCCCTGGAGGAGAAGGTGAGGGGGCTTGGGTAGGCTGGGTGGACAGGGTGAGCATGAAGCTGTGGCTGCCTGAAAGGGCTGAGTCAAGGTGGAGCCCAGTTAGCTAGAGTAGGATTGAGATGTGACAGTTAGTGTGTGTGGTTGCTGGTGGTGGGGGGTAGATAACGGCACAGGGTGAAAGGCCACCTGGGTCACAACTGAGGAAACAGGAGCGTTCCTGGCCAGTCAGGGTCCCTGGCTCGCAGCTGCTCACCTTCAGAACACGTTGGTCCAGGAGTTGGAGAGCTCTCAGCATGACATAGAAGAGCTGCACTACCACAAGGTACTCAGCTGCTGGCCAGCCCTGCCCGCGTGCATGGGAGGGCCCCAGGCACAGTGCCTGGTGGTCACGCAGCTGCTCTATGCTGGCTTCTCTTAGCTCATAGCACACATTTGCCACCGCCCTCCACTGTTGCCCAACACAGTAGCTACAGACCATACATACACTTTATCCATACAGAGGCTAGAGAAATGGAGGCCATGGATCTAGGCCATAGTGTTGGCTCAGACTCTGGGCCCAGTGAAGGATCTGGTGTCTGTAAGGAAAGGGTCCTACATGCTGGGAATGGCAGCCACTGTCCTTAGCGGTGTGTGGCACAAAAGCCTGGTCTACTCTGCAGCCTGGCTTCATTTGCCTTGCACTTGTGTGGTGTTAAGGGGTCAGCTGGCTGTAGAACTCTTCTCAGGGCAGTGTCCACTTCTGGCCTGGCCCCTCTACCAGTCTTCTGCTCATTTTCCAGTCACACCTCTTTTCTTTGGTGTCATCTGTGGCCCTTGGCTTTGGACTTTGCAGCACATTCTTCTACTGTCCCCAACTCTGTTGTCCTCTGTTCCCCTCTCTGACTTCCACTCTTCCCTCTCTGCCCTTCCCTGGTCCCATCCCACCCTGGGTCTGCCTGGCACAGGGCCGCCTGTCTGAAGAGATTGAGAAGCTGCGCCAAGAGGTGGATCAGCTGAAGGGTCGAGGGGGGCCGTTTGTGGATGGCATCCACTCCAGGTACTAGAGCGGGGGATGCGGTGCATGCTGGGCGATGGTCTTGGCTGGACCTTGTGAAAGGATATCCCCTCACCAAAACACTGCCCAGGACCTCAGGGCCTTCCTTCTATTCAGGATGGGAAACAGGGGCTCAGAGCGCTTGGCTAGTCCTTCAGCTCATGTGGCACTTAGGAAGGGAGCACATGTCCTCTAGGGGGCGCTGAAAGGCAAGGAATCAAAGGTTCTCCTCTGCTCTGGGAGTAGGCTATGCTTCCTGGCTCCTTGCCAGAGGACACACGCACGCCCACCCTTGAAGGGTCCGCTGAGTTACTTGCTCTCCCCTATCCCACAGGGCCTTCTGTAGAGTTCACCACTCATTGTAGTTCTTTTGAGGCACCATTTTTAGGATTGCTGTTTGAGAGCAGAAGGCCACCCACATTCAAGTAGGAGACAGTGGACAGAGAGACATCAGGGAGAATAAATTGGGACAGTAAATTGGGGCAGCAAATTCTCTTTCCTGTTGGAAGTTGAGGCGCTGTGTTACTCCTGTGGCCGTGGCATCCCTTTACCTGAAAACGTTGTAAGGCATGGTGAGTGGGGCTTGCAGCTGTACTTTGTGAAGCAGTTGGCATTGAACTCACTTCTCAGCTCAGCAAGGGAGCATGAGGAGCAAGATGACTGGATGCTACTGCTAAATGTTCTTGGCTCCTGGCTGTCTCTGTAAATCAGAGTCTCTTAGACATGCTGTTCCCTTCAGTCAGCGCTCTTGATGCCTCAGGGAAGTGGGCATTAGCCATTAGGAAGGTGGTTAAGGGAATATACACGCATGTGTGGATGGGCAGAGTGTTTCAGTGAGGGAAAAGGACGTTGGGTTGGAGGTGAGAGGCCTCTGGAGGCCTCTGAGGTGGTAGCCATGTAAGTTTGCCAAGAATTCTGCTCTTGTGTAAGGAGGGGGATGCAGAGAAGGGAGTTGGGATAGTTACAATTTCTCCTTTCCTGTTGATTGTCCAAATGGAACAAGCTCTCAGCGAATGAGCACACCAAGCCCTTTGCTACTGCTTGGTTTCCTTGCTGACTGGGAATTCTTGGCTTTGCCTGTAGAATCACTAGACTTTTCCCAGAACTGAGGTGGGGGAGCTGGCTAGGCACTCCCTCTTTCCAGGTACATGGCATAGATTGTAGGCTCTGTTGCTTCTCTGTACTGGGCTCCATCAAGGCTTCTGAGCTGAGAAGACAGAGTGGAAGTGTCACAGAGGAGGCTTCTAGATAACCCAGACACTGTTCCTGGGACCCTAAACTCTTGTGTCTGTATTTTACAAGTGGGGCAGCCAAAATGGATTCTCTAGCCTGTACCTGTGATGTAGCTTCAAGGTTCTCCAAATCTTCCTGGGGATGCGGATGACACATCTGGGTTGAATTTTAGCCAGGTGTTCAGTTCAGATTATCAGGAAACCTGGAGAGAGTTGCTAGTGCGAAGACCAAGAAGCAAAAACCTCCAGAGTTAAAGGCCCTTAGAGCTCATCTCTTTGGATTCCTCTTCTCCGCCCCTCCCCCCTCCTTCCCCCCAGGCCAAGAGCCCTCCTGTGTGGCTGCTGTCAAAAGCCTGAGGTCCTCCACTTGAATGTCACTCTGACAGGGAGCTCAACTTTTTGAAAGCATCCTAATCTCCTTGTCAGGAGAAGATCCTACTTATGCAAAATGGACCACTTCTCCCTACAGCTTTTCCCCTGGTCAATTTGGCCCCACAGCCCCAGAGCATAAGTAGAGCCTTGTGCCTCCATGGCAGCTCTTCTGATGTTTGGGACAGCTGTGTCCCAGATCGCTTCTCTCCAAACTGGCCATTCCCCAGTCGTTGGGCCCTCTAAGTGTAAGTTGGGGCCATCAGTCTTCAGAGCTTATCTTTTCCCTCCTGCCACTCAAGGTCACACGTGGGCAGCGCATCAGATGTGCGGTTCTCTCTGAGTACAGCCACACACGCACCCCCAGGTCTGCATCAGCGCTATACAGTACTGAGGGAAGATTCTGCCAAGGTAAGGGGTAGAGGGATGTGTGTGGGTCTCCCTGGGGAATTTGGGGTTAGTTTGGCCGTGTGTCTGGCTCCAGTTACACAGACGACTGGCGTGTGGTGCAAAGCCTTGCCCAACCTTCTCCCTTGTCAATGACAGCTGCAGCCTTGGAGTTGGGGCTCTTGTCAGCTGCAACAGCTGTCACCCCCCCTTGCCTCAGCCTCCTGGTGGGCAAGAGGTAGGGGTGGAAGAGGGCCAGTGGTCCCTGAGGCCCCACTACAGCATGTGTGCGTGTGCCTGGGTGTGCACCATTCATTTCTGGTGTCTAAGAGGGGGTTGCAGTGGTAAAATGGAATTAACAAGCTTCCTGGAACAAGATCATAGCTTATAGTGGAGAGGAGGGAGAGATGACAGATTAACTGGCCCTGGGGAATGGCACCTGAGAAGCAGCTGCCAGTTTCTGAGTTGCCCCAGGGAGATGGGTGGGCAGTGAGAAGAAAGCCACTGCCCTCCAGTAGTTAACCCTCATATGTTCTGGGGCTCTAGAAGCTGTGGATGGAGGAGGGGGGGGACACCTAGTCTGATGGGGGAAGATTTATGTTCACCTCTAAGTTTGATGTGTAGGTAGAAGGCTGAGGCAGGAGGACTGTGAGCCATTTGGAGCAACATGGCAAGTTCCCATTGAAAAGGAAGGAAGGAAGGAAGGATGGATGGAAGGAAGGAAGGAAGGGAGAATAAAAGAAAAAGCAAGCAAGCAGGCATGTAGCGGGTTCATGTAGACATGTAGGGAGGCGTGTATAGAGGCATGTAGGGAAGCAGAGAGGCATTAGGGAGGTAGGCAATCTGATCACAGTCTGAAGGCCTCTTCTTTTCTACCTCTCCCGACTTTACTCTGCTGTTCACAAGAACACAGCAACACCCAGGAGCTCCGTGCAAAGGCGACAGCATCTAACATAGCTGGGGGGGGGGGGCACTGAGGCCTTGGGTCAGAGTGAGTGTGTTAGAGCCCTTCTGGCCCATTTTTCAGCAGCCCACATTTTCTCATGGCTTCCAGAGATACTGATGCCATGGGATGAAGGTAGGCAGGTTCCTACTGCCCAGCTATCCAGGGATCTTACTGCTGCTCCTTTTGTTTGCTAAGGACTGGAAGCCATCACCACTGTCGGGGGTGTTGGCCGCCACCACCACCACCGCTGCCTTTGACAGTGACCCTGAGATCTCTGATGTGGATGAGGATGAGCCTGGGGGCTTGGTGGGCACTCAAGTTGATGTCATCTCACCTGGTGGCCACTCTGACGCCCAGACCCTGGCCATGATGCTGCAGGAGCAGCTGGATGCCATCAACCAGGAGATCAGGTGGGGTAAGGGTGAGGCTTGCAAAGTGCCTGGGAGGATGGGCCCTTTGTTTTGGGGCACACAGTGTAAGTATTGGCTCCCATCCCACCTTACAGCTTAGGACCACAGTCCAGGGATGCTTTGTGGCATCAAGCAAGGGTTTGGACTAATAGTGACCCCGGAGGGGCAGGGCTACAGATGACTCTAGGTGACATCTCTTCTCTCCAGGCCAGGAGTGGCTGGGCTCAGGAAGACGGAGCTGTCTTGTGCTCCTGGTAATCAGTTTGACTGTGACAAAGCCAGCTAAGGGTGGGAGCTTCGTCAGTGTTACGGTCAGCTGAGAGGGGTTGAGTGACTTGTTTCAAAGCCACATGTTAAGTAGATGAACCAGGATCCAGTCTCAGGCAGAAACTCCCCAGTGCCATGCCTTTCATCTCTAAGGAGACATCAGATAGAAACAGAGACAGGGAAAGCTGTCAAAACCCTGACCTTATCCTGCCTTTTTAGTGAGCTTATTTATGTCACTGTCATGCAGGGAGGTAAAGTTGACAGGCTGATGAGGTCAGGCTTTCAAATTTGAGAAGTCAGCATCAAGATACCCATGTCAATGCAAGACCCCCTGCGTTCAACTCTGTCGAGTAAAACTGTAGGGACAGCTGCCATTCATTGTCACAACCATCTTTCCCCCCCCTCAAAGAAAGGGCATTTAAACAGCTCCAGAGTGGGAAAGGTGTCCTCTCAGCGTGAGGACACGTCCTTCTCTTTGAAGCGTAGTCACCATCTTTCTACCAGTGTGTGTGAATGTGTGTGCACACCTCTCTCTGAGTGCCCCCAGGCACAACACACCATCTCCCCGTGTTTCTCATTCTCAGTGGAACAGAAGAAACCTCATTAGGGGATGGCATCAGTGAAAGAGAGAGAGAGAGAGAGAGAGAGAGAGACAGAGAGACAGAGAGAGAGAGAGAAGCTCTGTTTGGTCATCCCTGACAAAGATAAAGCCCAATAATGGTGTCTGTAGAGAAACTGAGATACAAGAGAGCAAAGCACCTGCTCAAGGTCACTGCTGTAGCTAGTGCAGGCCAGGGATTCCTACTGAGATGGCTTATAGTTCATTGGCACAGTGCCTCCTTCCCAGAAATGGCGTTTGTTCAGCTGGAAGGTTGTGCCTGTAGGTAGTGCCCACCTTTGGTACAAGGGCGGCAGCACCCAGCACCGCCTCCTGGGCTAATGGCCAGGTCTGGTTTGCTGCCCTGCAGGATGATCCAGGAGGAGAAAGAGTCCACTGAGCTTCGTGCTGAGGAAATTGAGACCCGTGTGACCAGTGGCAGCATGGAGGCCCTCAACCTGACACAGCTGCGCAAGCGCGGCTCTATCCCCACCTCTCTGACTGCCCTGTCCCTGGCCAGTGCATCTCCTCCACTCAGTGGCCGCTCCACACCCAAGCTCACTTCTCGGAGTGCTGCCCAGGATCTGGACCGAATGGGGGTCATGACCCTGGTGAGTCTGTGCACTGGTTGAGAGGCCCTGTGAACCCCAGGCCTGTGCTGGGGAGTTTACACGGGAGGCCTGATCTCTCTCCATCCCTCTGGCATCCTTTTCCAATGACACAACATACTAGGTCACCAGCATGCCTTTCTGGGTAGGAAAGGGTTTGTAACTTCTTCCCTGCTCCCTCCCTTGGATGATCACAGACGGTTAGAGCCATGCCCATTGTCCAGCTGCTCTCTCTTCTTCATAGGGAGCCATGATTTATCTTTCCAGGTTCTCCGTTTGCTGTGGTACATTTCCCAGGCTGGTATGAGTCCCTGACTCCTCTGCTGTCACCCTAAGCAGGCTCGCCCTTTCCTCTTTCTCTTTTTCAGCCCAGCGACCTCAGAAAACATAGGAGGAAGCTGCTGGTGAGTGCTTCCTGGCATCCAGGTACTAGCGGGTTACCGGCTCCCAGGCCCTCCCCTCTGGGCTGCTGCCCCCAGCCCTGGGGTCTGAGTTGACCTTGAGCAGCCACAGGGCCTCTCTGCTGCGTGCGCACTGTCTGGGCTGGGTAGGCAGGCCCCAGCTCTCTCCCTCTACCCCCTGACAACCCACTGTCTGTTCAGTCGCCAGTGTCTCGGGAAGAGAACCGAGAGGATAAAGCCACCATAAAATGTGAGACTTCTCCTCCTTCCTCACCCAGGACGCTGCGGCTAGAGAAGCTTGGCCACTCAGCCCTGAGTCAAGAAGAAGGCAAGAGGTAAATGGGTCAGGCTGCAGTTCTGATCTCTGTCCCACAGCCTCTGAGGGGCTGCATCTCACCTGCTGTAGGTGCTTGACTGCTTCATTTCTCTTTGGGACACCATCAGGTGTGGATGTTCCCACATCTCCCTTGGTCACCTGCTTTGGTCACACTCCCTCACCCCGCACCCCAGCGTTGATACTTAACCCCTTCCTGATCTCGGACTCCCATCTCTTACTGTAATTGAAGTATATCTCTTCTTATTCACTCCCTCCTGCCTGTCACACTGTAGTGCCTTGGAGGGTCAAGACAGCAACCCCAGCAGCAGCAACAGCAGCCAGGACTCGCTGCACAAGGGTGCCAAGCGCAAGGGCATCAAGTCATCCATTGGCCGCCTGTTTGGGAAGAAGGAGAAGGGCAGGCTGATCCAGCTGAGTCGGGATGCCACAGGCCACGGTCTCTGCCCTTTTCACAGGAGAGGGCTGGGCGGGCATTGGGGCATCCGCAGCAGGAGGGAGGGTCCACTTATGTCCAGCTTTGTTCGCCCATCTCAGGCTTACGGGTGTGAACCAAACACCAACAGCTTTCGACTGGAGAGATGGAGGTTTTCTTAGAGCTGTGTCATGCTGGGCTAGGTTACCTCATGAGGTGGTGGCCTCCTGTGCCTAAAAGTGCCAGGCAGTGGAGAGTCTTTATGGAGTCAGAGTTGGCTCCTTGCAGATGGTTCCACTCTGAAGCATCTCTAATGTGCATTACAGGACCTGCAGGGCAGCCGTCCTAGCTCCTAAGAGTTGGGTCCCCTCTAGATCTTACTTCTAAGTCCATCTGGTTTTCACAGGACTTAGGATGAAATCTGCTTCATTTTGTTTGAGAGATTGAATTCAGGGCCTCCTCCATAGTAGACAAATGCTCTACCATTGGGCTATATCCAGAGCCCTTTGTTTATTTTAAGACTGGGTCTCATTGTGTTGTCCAAGCTGGCCTTGAAATTCACTCTGTAGTCCATACTAGCCTTGAACTTAAGATATTTCTGCCTCAGTTTTCAATAGCTGGAATTATTATAGGCCTGAGCTACCAGGCTGGGTTCTAATTATAACTTACAATTTTTTTGTTGTTTGTTTATTTGTGTATGTATGTATGTATGCATGTATGAGAGAGACAGAGAGAGAGAGAGAGAGAGAGAGAGAGAGAGAGGCTTGCTATGTAGCCTAGATTGGTTTGATATTTGCTATGTAGCCTAGGATGGCCTTAAACTCATGGTAATCCTCCTGCCTCTGCCTGCTAAGTGCTGGGATTGCAGATTCTCTGGCCTAGTAGCCTTTTTTACTGGAGAAGGTGGTTGGACAGGAGTGACTCCTCTGTCATCATGTGGCAGTGCATGATGTCATCATGCTTGGCATGTGGACGGCACACAGTAAATGTTTACTTTCTCCTTCCCTTGTCCGCTTCTTCTTTCCTCCCTTCCCCTTTCCCTCCCTCCCTCCTCCTCCCATCATTTCCCCAGCCATTTGTTCACACACCAAGCGAGTAGCCCCCGTCCAGCACAGTACAGGGGATGGTGCCATAGCTCTTCAGGGGGCCTGGCAGCTGATTAAAAGGGAAAAAACAAGGAGATTATTTCAAAACACTATGATATGGAGATGGCCCAGGTGCTTCAGGACCCAGAAGTAGCTGTGGAGGGTCTGGGGATGAGGACAGGTTTTCTTCCCTGGGCAGCTCTGGAGCTGAAGCTTGTGCATTTACAGAATGTAGCTAAGACAAGGAGATACTGGGAGAGGGTGCAGCTTGAGGAGGGAAAGCCGTGGGGAAAAGGGCTATGTGTGCCACTGTCTGCTCGAGTAGAGGAGGAAGAGGTGGAAAGATAGGGGCAGAGGAATGGATGGCTAGCCCAGACCAGCTCCTGATAAGAAGAAAGTAAGAAGTCCCTCAGAGCAGTGGGAACATTGCTGAATCAGAAGGAAGGAACCTTCGGGCCTAAGTGTATAATTAGACCTTCCCTGACTTCACATTCCAGGGAAGGAGTGAATCAGAACATGGCTATCTGAGTGAAGGAGGGTGGGTGTTTCCAGCTCCAGATGTGAGAGTCTCAGCCTGGGAGTAAGGCAAAGCAGACAGGCAGGGTGTGTGGAGCCAGCCTGAGGAATGTCTGCTTGGTGGCAGAGGCATGGAAGGTCTGCTTGGTGGCAGAGCCATGTTGTGAGAAGTTGTGTGATTTCTTGCTCCTTGCACGGTACTGACACCTAAGAAACGGAGTAGTTTCTGCATTTTCCACATCTGCTGCCATGAGAATTAGAGTGGCCAGGCCTACAGTGGCTTTAAGGACAATGCCCTTTCTCAGGAATCCTCCAGGGTCTCCTCATGAATCTGGGAGATCATCAATAGAAGAGAGTGAAGAGTGCTTGTTCCCCTTTGTAGTCTGTGCAAGTGAAAGCACCTGGCGAAAGAGCACCTGGCCCGCAAAAGCACACCAAGTGTGTGTGTGCACGAAGTCAGTGCACACAAAGTGAGACTGTTGTGAAGTGAATGCATGTGGGGTGAGCACAGAGAGACACAGAAAGGCAGAGGGAGACAGACATACACGTGGAGACGGGGGGGGGGGAGAGAAAAAGAGGGGTGTGCAATACATGCAGCTAGAGATACTGCCCAAGAGTTTCTTTGTTTTGTTTTCCAAGACAGGGTTTTCTCTGTGGCTTTGGAGGCTGTCCTGGAGCTAGCTCTTGTAGACCAGGCTGGTCTCAAACTCACAGAGATCCACCTGCCTCTGCCTCTGCCTCCCAAGTGCTGGGACTAAAGGTGTGAATCACCACTGCCTGGCTAAGAGTTTCTTTATCAAGTCAGGATCGTTATTTCTGATGTCTATTCATATTTACTCAGGATGTGCTTCATACCCTGGCTTAGAGAAAGAACTCTGTCTAGGGTTCTAGAGTGGGACAACTCTGGTCTGTCTCTCTGGAAAACACTCCTAGGGCTGAGGATCCCCAGGGGATAAGCCACTGGTGTCACTCTGGGGCTGCATGGAATGCGGAGATTTTGGGAGACATCCCTGGGAGTAAGGGGGACCCTTCAGATTTGGTTGGGGTGCTCTGTGCTGAGGAGGCATCTGCTGCTGCTTGGTTTTCTTGGTCCAGGCCAAGGCAGAAGCAGAATGGCCGCTGACATGCACATGCCTTCCTTTCCAGTTCTGCTCACAGACTCCGAGCTCAGTCTGCAGGAACCAATGGTACCTGCCAAGCTGGGGACCCAGGCAGAGAAGGACCGGCGACTGAAAAAGAAGTAAGAGCCTCAGGCCAGGTGCCACTAGGGTGGCCCAGGCCCCCAGCCACTTTCCTTCCCATGTTTTGTCATAGACTGAGCTCAGAGAGACAGAGCCTTGATAAGGCTCGGTCCATGTGGGCACATCTGAGCAGTCCTGAGTTGAGAGCAGGGTGTTAGGTTGATCCTAGGGAGCAGGAAGCAAGAGGGCTGTTGGAGAGTAATCTGGGACCCATGGTTCTCTTGCAGGGCACATGGAGATGGCTAAGTCAGTGTGTGTGAGGTGTGAGAGCACTGTGGGCATGGAGGGTGTTCCTGCCCCACTTCGAAGTTTCATATTGCTTCAGGCATAGAGCAGAAGAATTCAAGGGTGGGGAGCTGGGGAAGTACGAATGCCAGCTCTTGGCCCAGCCTGGAGTGGTCCCCAGGAGTCAGCCTGGTTGAAAAAAAAAAAAAGACTAGTGAGCCTGTTGTTCCTCCCCCAAGACACCAGCTGCTTGAAGATGCTCGCCGAAAAGGAATGCCCTTTGCTCAATGGGATGGCCCCACGGTGGTCTCCTGGCTGGAGGTGAGCCTGGGCAGGGGAGATGCTCTGGGATCTGGAGGGAAGACCATATGGGGTAGGTTTGTTGGTCTCCCCATCCCTACCAAGTCAGGACAGTCCTCTCTGAACTTAAGTCTCTTGTGTCTGCTCTTGGGCTTTGCTTTGCACCTTTGTTCGGTGAGATCAGGACTCACGAGCAGCAGGCATGATGTCCCTATAACTTTACCAGAGTATTTCTCCCAGATAAATACATATGTGCCATACCAAGAAAAAAGGAATGAATTACAGAGGCATCAGTCTTTCACAGGCAGACTGACTCTTCTATCAGGGTACCCTAGGAGTAACCACCAAAGTGATGCTGAGTATGCTCCATGTCTGCAGCTCTGGGTAGGGATGCCTGCCTGGTATGTGGCGGCCTGCAGGGCCAATGTCAAGAGTGGTGCCATCATGTCCGCCTTGTCAGACACAGAGATCCAGCGGGAAATCGGCATCAGCAATGCCCTGCACCGGCTCAAGCTGCGCTTGGCCATCCAGGAGATGGTGTCACTGACTAGCCCCTCAGCCCCACCTACCTCCAGGACTGTGAGTAGCCTCCTTTACCTTTACACCTACAGAGGTACAGACATAGTGTTTATACAGTCTCCCACCGGTCTCCAGGAATAGGGGAGCATTGAGCTCTTTCTTAACTTCCCATCTCCACAGAAGACTCTCCCCCAGTCTTCAGGAGAGTACAATGTGGATTCTAGGAGGATCCCAGTGGGTCTGGTTTCCTGGACCACCCATAGACTTCATTTCTCCATGCCTACCTGACAATAATTGCAGCTCTCTGGATAGTTTTTAGGATGGGCTGCTTAGAACTAGACTGTGGGGAGCTATGGGCTGGATCCATGGGTGGAGTCGGGGGAAGGGAGAATTGTACTTGGGACCTCCTGCTGGGGATCTTAGGGTGGGGGTAGGGCACATCCAGGACCAGGGTGCTTTCCTTTCCTCCTGCAGTCTTCAGGGAATGTCTGGGTGACCCATGAAGAGATGGAAACTCTGGCAACATCTACCAAAACAGTGAGTCTGCCCCTTAGCCCAAGAACTAGTGACACCCACAAAGATTAAGTGAAGAGTGTGTGACGCCAGAAGGACTGGCAGAGACCTAGCATCCCTGATGTTGCCCATTCTGTTCTCAGGGTGAAGGACTGTGGGAGGGTAAGGTGAGATTGGGAATCAGTGCCGTGTACACTGGAGGCTCTGTTCCAGGGGTCATAAGACCCTTAACAGCTTTGGACCACAGGGGGCTCAACCCTGTTATCGGCTTGAGTCACAAGTTCCTTGTTCTTGGCTTGGTCCTTGGTGGAGTAGGAGAGGAGAATGGGAGTGCCTGGCATCTTGCTAGTCAAGCCTGGGAACCGTGGAAGCATGTTTTTGCCACACAAATTTATCACCCCTCACCACAAACGTGCATGCATGCACCCGCTTTTTCAACTGTCCCAACAAGCTTCTCCTGGTCATCTACAAGTTACTGGGGTATCTTTCCCCTTCTTTGCGGGGAGCCTGGGTTGAGGGAGGCTCCAGGTTTCTTGACTTTCGTGTCTCCCCTGACATGCTGCACTGGTTCCTGCTAGGACAGTGACGAGGGCAGCTGGGCCCAGGTAAGACCCCTCCCCGCCTCCCTCATCAGAATTAACTCTCAGCAGTCAGGGCAACATCCTTCCACCAGGCTCTCTGAATGGCACAGCTGGCCGAGTCCAGTGTGTGCATGCCCTTGTCAATCGTGGAGCCATGGACGAAGTTCCTTCTCCCCCCACTCCAAACCCCTCTTGCTTCCCTAGGATGGCAGGTGAGGGGCACTGGGGGGCCCCCAGCATGCTAGACCCTGCACAGCTTGATGCTCTTTTCATGAGCGATGAAACTTAGATTCATACAGTTTTCTTCCATTCCTTATCCTTCCAAAGGATAAGGAATGAGCCCTGGTGAATGAGCCTTTCACTCCTTTACCTCGTGAGCATACATTTATTTAGCCCTAAAGATCGGCCCTTCTAAGCTTTCCAAATGAGTGAAGAGATAACATTAACCAACAGTTTAATGGATTGGAAGGACAGTGTTGACAAATGCAGGGGCAGCGTGAGGTAGTTGTTCCTGTGGTGGAGAATGAGGCAGGACAGCCATGCTTGTTCTCACTGGCCACACCAGTGACAGCACAGCCTCATGATACAACACTAAATGCATCAGAAATGCAAGGCTAAACGAAAAATGCTGATCCCGATGGCTTTATGGAATTAGATAAACCAAAAAGCACGCCAAGCTAATGTATTGTTCAGCGAATATATGTTCTGATAATTGTAAAGCCTTGTTTCTAAGAGTAGAAGAATGGTAGAAAATAAGAGTATAGCAGTTTTAGCCGGGCGTTGATGGCGCACGCCTTTAATCCCAGCATTCAGGAGGCAGAGGCAGACGGATCTCTGTGAGTTCGAGGCCAGCCTGGTCTCCAGAGCGAGTGCCAGGATAGGCTCCAAAGCTACACAGAGAAACCCTGTCTCAAAAGTATAGCAGTTTTGTGCGGGAAGGGCCACGTGGAATGGAATGCCGGGGAAAGGGCAGAGGCTGTACTAGTTCTGAACTTGGATGCTGACCAGGGAAGGATAACTTCATTTGTATCCTTGGTAATAAACATATGTGGCATACAATTTTACATATATCAGCATGTAAATTTCCTTTTAAAATAGAACTTTTCAGTCTGAAAATATCGAGCAGGTAAGGGAGAGGAGGTAGAGGGTTGCTATAGAAACTGAACCTTTCTAAAGCTGGGTGGTCAAGGAGCCCCCATGGCTGTCATCCAGAGGCTTTGCCCCATAGCACAGACCTCACAGGTGGCAGTGGGCATGAGAACATCAACTAAGGACCTGGAGAATTCCTGGAGAGATGACCAGGCCTTAGGGAAACAAACCAGCTATTCAGGCACAGGCTACTGTCCCTTGCTTTGTTTTCTGTCTTCAGCTAACATTTAATCATCCCTTGGACTGAGGAGCTAGCCGTTCCCCAGAGCCAGGCTGTCATCGTTTGCAGAGCCAATGTAACCTGGCCTCTCTTCTGCCTCAGCAGGCCTGAGACTAGCTGAGATAAGGGAGGCAAGTTGTCCATTCACGCTACACAGGCAGAGGTGACAGGAAGGACTCTTTTTATTTTTCTACTACTTGCTCTTGTTCGCTGGTGTAGGCAGTTGATACCAGAGCAGAACCGAGTCATTTTGAGATCCTTCATGAAATACTTCTATCACTTCCCACCATTACCAGTTCCTTAGTGAAAATAAGCTGAAGTATTACTGAGCAGCTTTCCCTTCCTCACGGGTGGAAGATGGATTGGTATTTCTCCCAAATAAATATGCCATCTTTAATCTGTTGGCACTGTCCCCACCATGTCCCCTTCCTTCTCATGTCCCCAGACCCTGGCCTACGGAGACATGAATCATGAATGGATTGGAAATGAGTGGCTGCCCAGCCTGGGGCTCCCTCAGTACCGCAGCTACTTCATGGAGTGCCTGGTGGATGCTCGGATGCTGGATCACCTCACCAAGAAGGACCTGCGGGTCCACCTCAAGATGGTGGACAGTTTTCATCGGTGAGCTAGGCTGGAGTCAGGGCCACCACCTTGATGTGGCCTCTCCCTAAGCCCTGGGGCTCTGTCTTCAGAAATGGAGGGGCCCCTTGTCTCCTAGGGCCTGTTCTGGGTAGCAATAGGTTTCCCTGTCATGAAACTCTCCCATGTTCTTGTCCCATTCTGCAGTTTGTGGATTTGATCCTGTCACCTTTAACCCTTAGGACACAAGTCATTTTTTTTTTTTTCATTAGCATCATCTTTGAGAGTTCCTCTCACTCTGAATTTCCTTGCTTGTCTTTGGGCTTGCTGACTTCTCTGTGTTAACCAAGAGGGCTTACAGTGAATCTGGCACTGAATTTAGGTACAGTATTTCTTCTAGGCTGTGTCATCATTGTGATGAAATACCCTGTCAAAGCAACTTAGGGAAGGAAAGGCTTGTTTTGGTTCACAGTTCCAGAGCACAGTCCATCATGATGGAGACATGAAGAGGCAGGAACGTGAGGCAGCTGGCCTCTCTGCTTCAGTCGTCAGGGAGAAGAGGGAGACGGATGCCAGGGCTTCGCTGGCTTTCTCCTTTCTAGACAGTCTAGGACCCCAGCCCAGGGACTGCTGCTACCCACTCTTAGGGAGGACTGTCATATCTCAATTAACCTAACCAAGATAATCCCTCACAGACGGGTTAGAGGATAATCTAATCTAGATAATTCCTCACAGAGCCCCGAGGCTCATGTTTTAGACAATTATAGATACCCTCACACTAATAATCAATACTAAGCATCTGTATTAGTTTCTTTTTTTCTTTTTTCTTTTTAGGAATTTATTAGTCTCGTTTTTCAGAAAATGTGCTTCATTTCCTAAGTTAGCATCTTCCTTTGAAGAAGTAACGAATCAGGAGACTTAGGTATTAATTATTGCTCATCTTACATAGAGTGTAGTTTGACAGATTTCTTAAAATACTTGTTAGTAATACTAAACAGCATTATTATTAATAATGCCTACAAAGAAAATACCTTGCCAGTGCCCAAAACTAATATTCAGTAAAAATGTAGTTTCCTTTTCCACTTTATAATATATTGACATGCAAAATTATGTGTGACATATTGCTGAATCTTGTAGACAATATTGAACACATGATGTATTTGTTCAACATCAATTCTCCTATCTTTTGCCCACCCATTTTTTTTTTTAATTTCCCTTTCTGCTCCCTAATTATTCCTTTTCTCTGGTTATTCTCCAAGTGTCAAAACATCTTCTGTCTCCATCCTTCAGTTTTTGAGTCATCACCCTGCATAGTTACTTTCGTTGTGGTGATAAAATACCATGGCCAAAAGTGACCTACGGGAGAAAACTGTATCTGGACTCCCAGGTTCAGGGGTGAGTTCATAGTGGTATGAGTGGGATGGCAGCAGGTAGCCAGAGCAGAGTACAGAGCATTCACATCTCCAAAGGGGCACTGTATTAGTCTCTTTATTGCTTCTGTGATTTAAAAAACAAACAAACAAAAAAAGCCTTGACAAAACAGCTTAATGGAGAAAGGATTTATTTTGGTTTTAGTCCCAGACCATTATGGTGGGACAGACATGGCAGTAGGCAGGGGAGGAGGCCTGGCATAGGAGCAGGAAGCTGGATGATCATATCACATTCGCACCCCGGAATTAGAGAAAGAACAGTGAGTGAGGCCAGGCTGTAAACCTTCAAAAGCCACCCCCAAGACTTATTTTACCTAATGGGGCTTTGCCTCCTAAGAGCTCCGCGCTGTTTCCAACCAGTGCCGCCCATCTGGAGACCAAGTGTTGAAACACAGGAGGGACCAGCGCACAGCCACAGGGGCCATGGGCTTGCTGTACTTACGCATCACCGGTGGGAGTCCCTCAACTTTGGACCCATGTCCTTAATCCTTGTCATCTTTTGACTGAAAAGATCTGTCTAAACCTGTCACGGTGGAGGCCCCATGCTGGAAAGCCTGGGAGCAGAATTTGGCCTAGAGACATTTTATTTGGCCCACATGTTTTTTAAAAAATCATGAATTTGGTTGCCAGTATTTTGTTTTTTGTTTTAATTTTTATTATTTTATTATTTTATGTGTATGGCTGTTTTACCTGCTTGCATGTGAACCACATGTATCCCTATTGCCTGTGGAAGACAGAAGAGGACATCAGACCATTGTGGATCACCATGTGGGTTCTGGGAATTAAACCAAGGTCCTCTGGAAGAGTGTCCAGTGCTCTTAACCACTGAGCCAACTCTTCAGGTCCAGATGCCACTGTTTTTTTTTTTTTTTTTGAGGGGGGGTTTCGAGACAGGGTTTCTCTGTGTAGCTTTGGAGCCTATCCTGGTACTCGCTCTGGAGACCAGGCTGGCCTCGAACTCACAGAGATCCGCCTGCCTCTGCCTCCTGAGTGCTGGGGTTAAAGGCGTGTGCCACCATCGCTCAGACAACGCTCAGATGCCACTGTTTTTAACAGAAATTTCTATCTAAATGTCTGGGATTCTGGCTTCTCTTGAAAGATGGGAAGTTCCATGGTCACACTGCAACCCAGACACAACAGCCCCTCTAGCCTGCTTCCCAGCTAGCTCATGAACGACAGCTAGTATCACGGCCTACTCCCATTCAGCACTGCAGAATGAGGCTGGTAGGGACAGCTCTAAGAGCTGACTGCGTTAAAAGTTCTTGCCCAGCTTCTTGTAGCCCTGCTTGTTACTTAATCCGGGCCTTTGCCTCAAGTAGATAGTAAGACTTTTCTAGTTTTTGTGACTTTTCTAGTTCCTTTTAGGATTTTGATATGCCACAGAGATTTAAATGTGGACAGGATCTGGTTAAGGATGAGGATGAGGGAACTGAGGCA
The DNA here is from genome assembly GCF_003668045.3 of Cricetulus griseus. Classification (NCBI taxonomy): domain Eukaryota; kingdom Metazoa; phylum Chordata; class Mammalia; order Rodentia; family Cricetidae; genus Cricetulus; species Cricetulus griseus. The sequence goes on from NC_048598.1 coordinate 54,908,408, forward strand.
TGGGAGGGAGCAGTAGCTTAGGGATGACGGCAGAGCGCAGGTGGAACTAAGTCTGAGGACTCAAGTTCAGTCCTGGGCCCCTTAGCCTTTCTGACCCCACAGCAACTTGTGAGGGCTGCAGGGAAGCTAAGCTATGTCTTCTCTGCCCTTCACCCCTTGCTGAAAGGGAGTCTTTTGTCTTTGCCTGGGTGGCTGCCAGGCCCAGCTGCACCTGTCTCCTCTAGTGTGATTGATAGGCAGAAGATGTGTTGCTCCTCTGCCGGTCTGGCATGTGCCTGGACTGAGGAAGAAGGCCCTCTCCAGTCTTACCAGGACAGTGGGAGTCCTCCCACAGCCACACTGTGAGGAGTGGGGAGAAGGCCAGCCTGCCACGGGCTATTGAGCAGCTCCTTGGTTCTTCAGGTTTCCAAGGTGTCACCACACACTTGGCCTCTGCCATTCACTCTGGGTTATTGTACTCAACATTCCAGTAGCATGTTCTTTTCTTTTTTCTATTGGAGTTTGGGACAAGGACTCACTCTGCAGCTCATGCTGGCCTCAAAATCACAGCACCCCTGTCTTATCCTCCAAATATTGGGATTACAGGCATGAGCCCTCATGCCTGGCCTTAAAAGCATGTTCTTGGGTCTGGATTGTATTCCTTTGTTGCAACACTTGGGTCTTAACACAGGCAGTCAGGCATGCTGACACTGAGCTTTACCCCAAGCCACCTCTCCTTGTCTTTGAAACAGGGACTCATGTGACTCAGGGTGGCCTTAAACTTTCTGTGTAGCCAAGGATGACCTTGAGTTTCTGATCCTCCTGTTTCTACTTCCAAGTGTAGGGTTTATAGGCATGTGCCACTGTGCCTGACCTTCCTGGCCTTCTTTGTATTTTGAGACAGGGTCTCACTAAGTTGTCTAGTCTTTAACTCATTCTGTAATAACCCTTGAACTTGGAGTCCTATTGCCTTAGCCTCCTGAATAGCTTGGATTACCGGGTTGCACCACCAAGTCACTTTTGGAGACATTCATGTAAGTCATTATTTTTATGACAAGAAAGGGATATTTATGTCTTAACCTACCAACAGAGGCAGCAAATCAAGGAGACATTGTTTCTACCTGCTCACTTGTCCAGGTGGTGCTGATGCCCTCATCTTTTGACATCTCACCTAGTGCTTCTCCTAGGACTGGGGTAGTCTGTTGAGTGGGGTTCTGCCGTTTGGGTTGACCCCACTCCACACATACATCAATCTTCTACCTTCATAATAGTGGTTCTGTTTCTGAGTCCACGAGATGTTCTGAGCCTTCCCATTCATGGTCACTTTTAATCCTCACCACAACCCTGAAAGAGAGGTAGGACTCCATCTTTCAGATTCCCAGTGCCCTCAGCCCTTGGCAGAGCTGGCGTTCAAACCTGTCTTGACCTAACTATAGGGGCTTTATGGTTTTGCTGTGTTGTCCAACAGCTTTGAAAGTCACAGGAACTGTGACAAAGATTACAGGAGCATTTCCCATCACGGGCTGGCCGTGTGTCCTTATGCTTCTTCACAGTCATCTAGAGCGTGAGATAGCAGCTAATACATTAAATACAGGCTGCCTAGAAATGTGTCTTTGAGCCATGAGCATTCCAGGCAGAAGAGCTGAGGGAGCACTGTATAATTTAATTTCAGAGTGGCTGGAATTGGGATGGGCCTTCTGTCCTGTTGCTCTGTGTAAAGGAAAACCCAGAAAGGGAAAAGGACGAAGTAGTGGTCTAGGACCCTTATATTTGTCTCAGTGTGATGAGCTGCCCATCATTGGAAGTGCTATAGGGTGGGTGACTCTTAGATTTGGAGGAGCTCAGATTAATGGCTGTGGGGTCCCTTCTAACCCAAGGTTCTCTGCCCGACTTGCTGTTTATTCACTACTTATTATGACCTGCTGCTCTTTTGGTATAGTTAGTAAGTTATGTAAATTGTTTCATTTCATCCTTAAGCACTTATAGCACCTATGATGTTCTGGAGATTTATGACCAGTGAGTTAAACAGCCCCCTGACCTCATGAAGTGTACATTCTGACTTGGCAAGACAAGACAATTAAGGAGCTAGGAAAAAAAAATCAGACCAAGTTAGTGTGTGAGTGTGGGGTGGAGGTGGTGGTGGTGCTGGTGTAGTGTGAGTCTACCTTAGGTGACCACTGAGTTGGTGTGGCAGGAGACATTTGGGCAAAGACTTAAAGATGAAGAAAGAGTGAACTATTTAGAAAAGAGGTGGGATGCTCTGAGTAGACATAGAAACCAGTGCAAAGGCCCAGAGGCACCCAGGCCTCAGAAGTCTGCTGTGTGTGAGCATGGGTGTCAGTGTGGCTGCAGCACAGAGAGCAAGGTGGACAGGAATGGGGATACCTTTGGCGTCTTGTAAGCCAAAGGACTAAGTAAGCCATGAAAGGACTGAGTGAGATGGCAATATGAAGGGGAGTATCTTAGATTTCCTTTTCCTTTGATTGTGAGTGGTAGTGAGTCTTTACCATCCCAATGCCTGCAAAGAAGTTTCATTCAAAGCCCTTCCACCAGTCAGGGCCTTTGTTAGTTTCTTCTTGTTGGAACCTGACACAACCTGGAAGAGAAAGGATTCATTTTTACTTCTGGTTTGTGTCCATTATGAAGGGGGAAGCAGAGAGAATGTCTTGTAGGCTGTCACCAGCTCCCATTTTATTCCATCTGGTTCCCAGCCTGTGGGATGGAGATTCAGGGAGATTCACCACCTCCATAATCACCTCTGGAAATGCCCTTGAAGACACACCCAGAGATGCATTTAACTGGGCTAGGTGGTGTGTTCTAACCAAGGTGACAGTCAAGACTAACCTTTATAGGCCCTTCCTGCCTGAAGTGTCGGGGGGATGTAAGCAGCAGGATGTGGAAGTAACCTCAGACCAGGCACAAGCCCTGGCAGCAGAGGCCTGAGGAGACTAGGGTGTTCTTTGTGCTGGGTACAATGGGTCTGCACCTTCTATGGCTGGTACAGAATGGTGGAGGGGGCGTGTGGGCAGGAATGCAGCCACACCAAAGCCCTGGCTCAGGTTCTGTGTGCCTACAGAACCAGTCTTCAGTATGGCATCATGTGTCTGAAGAGGCTGAATTATGACCGGAAGGAGCTGGAGAAGAGGCGTGAGGAGAGCCAGCATGAGATCAAGGGTAAGCCGGTCTGGCTTGGGGAAGCTTGCTTCCACCCCCAGCCTGGGGCCCAACGAGCCTCAGGGAAGACTCAGATCTGAGAGGTCACTACAACCCCAGCCCTTTGGATGCAGTAAACATATTACATGTCCACTCAGATGGGATTCCACTTCCCTCAGACAGTGGCTACCAACCAGATTGATGTGACCTCTGGGATGCTGCTGTAGACTGATGTGCTCATAGAAGGTGGTGACCCAGGCGGGAGGGAGACAGTTGGATGGTAAAGAGGCAGGTTTTAGACAGGACTCTGAAAGTGGAAAGAATAAGGTCACTTTGGCCTGGGGTGGGGGAATGACCCATTCTGGGACTCCAGGAAGAAAAGTGTTGCATCTGGCAGAGATGCAGTGAGGAGGAGCTGGCTCTGCAAGAACCCAGATGCCATGGAGGACAGAAAGATGTAGGAAGTTAGGGATGGAGTAGGAGCTAGAAAGCCGGGTAACTGGGGCTCTGCATCTAGGAAACTACTTCTCTACCTGGAAAAGCCTGGGCCAGCCATGTTTCCTTTTTGTCCATTTCTTCCTCTGCCCTCCAGATGTGCTGGTCTGGACCAATGACCAGGTGGTTCACTGGGTCCAGTCTATTGGACTAAGGGACTATGCTGGAAATCTACATGAGAGTGGTGTGCACGGTGCCCTGCTGGCCCTGGATGAGAACTTCGATCACAACACCCTGGCCTTGGTTCTGCAAATCCCCACACAGAACACCCAGGTAGCCCTTCAGTCAGTCAGCATCCACCTACCCCCCATGCGTGGCTGTGTGTGTTCCGGTGTGTGTGTGTGTGTGTGTGTGTGTGTGTGTGTGTGTGTGTGTGTGTGTGTTGGTCTGTACCAATAGGGTGCAGTGTTCTCAGACCTCTGTGTGGTCCTGGTGCATTGCCAAAGCTCCTTAGGGAATGTGTGTCTTTCACATGCGGATATTTGATATTTTTCTTGTCACGAGGCTGTGGGTCACTCCAGCTCTTCCCAAGCCTCTTTCATGGCTGAGGCTTGGTACTTTCCTTTCCTTTAAGTTGCTTCTCTGACCCAACTTTTCATAGGGAAGGACAAGCTCTGGGCCCCACAGGGACTATAGAGCCTGTGTCTACCGTAGGGATCTGCTCCTGGGTCTCTAGGCTTCAGCAGACTAAATATACCAGTGGGCACAGCTCAGAGACACTCCATACCAGGGCTTTGTCTTCCTGTCAGCAGCTGAAAAGATTAGACATCTCCTTCCATTACACTTCATAATTATTATTGTAACTTTTATCAAGAAATATACCTAAATTATCTTGACCCTATTTATATTTTTGGCTCTTCTAACTTCCTGTGGGTGATGGATTCTAGATGCACTCACAGTTGTGTAAAGTGCTTCCTGGTTTTAGTTGTCCTAAATATGCGTCTGCCAGGCTTCCCCTGGGGAAAAGATCCACCTCTTCCTTACAGTTTAACTCGATGAGGATGTTTGTATGTGACTGGTTCTCCCCTTTTGTAAGAACTGTGAATTTCATAAACTCTGATTATATTGCCTCTGGGCCCAAGCCTTTGTCTCTCCAGACAGAATGGTCTTAATTCTTTTAGCCTTCTCTCGTGGAGACTAGCTGCTGCCCCTGATCATTTTAGCTGCCCTTGTCTGAACTGTTTGCAGCTGTCAGATTGCTTTTGAAATTCAGCCACTAGCTGTGCTGGCTATTCTGGGAGCAGACACTTTTTGGCTTGAGGGAGGGTGGGGCTGTGTTGTCTCTTGGTTCTGGACAGCATTGGCCTTGGTAGTAATGGCAGCATTCAGGGCCAATGTGTTTGTGGACTGTCTGCTGTGACACCTACTGACCAGTCAAAACACATAGCATGGAACCTTTCCTTTACAGTAAAAGTTTGGATTTCCTCCAAATGCAATTTCTCTACTCCTGCCCACCTCTAACTTCATTTGCAGGTTTCCTGCCTGCTCAGGGCTCTGCATCCTTTTAACCTCTCACTACCCGGGAGATATTTGAAATGTCACAACACTTTTCCTTTCTCATCATTTGTAAGGCATAACGCTCCCACTCTGACAAACAGTATCCTGATAGAATTCTGTGCTTGATATTTTCCCCCCAGAAATGGGCTTTCTCTTTTGAAAAGTTTCTACACCCCGAAAGCCTCTCCGGTGATACAACAATCCGAATCAAACTGAATTAGAAAAAGCCCACATTTAATGGATACAATGCTCCTGGATGGCCTTCCAGTTCCCCAGAGAGGAGAAGGGAAAGAGAGACCGGAAAAACCACACATCTGTTTTCTGAGGGACAGTTTAAATACCCTGTAGGAGTATTTAAACTCTGAGCATCTGTGGGGGAGGGGTCATCATTTGGCAGGCTTTCTGAGATGCAGCAGAGTTTGGAGAGATAGGGGAGGGGGCTTAGGCTGGAACTTCCACTAGAACATTCCAGACTTTTTGGGCATATGGATGCCAGGGGCTGGGATGAAGCTTCCACCTTAACATCTTTCCCACTTCCTGTCTCAGGATGCCTATTTCCTCTTCACTTCTCCCCCTCATCTTTTCCCTCCACCTTCCTTCCTTCCTTCTTTGTCCTCCTCCTCTTTTTCTTTTTCTTTTTTTTTTTTTTTTTTTGAGACAGGGTTTCTCTGTGTAGCCCTGGCTGTCCTGGAACTGGATCTATAGATCAGGTTGGCCTTGATCTCAGATATCCATCTGCCTCTGCCTCCTGGGATTCAAGGCATCCACTACCACCACCTAGCATTTTCTTGACCTGTTTATCTGACACAGTATGGAATCCTTTATGGACAATGGTTGAAATACCTGGTGACAGAAAGTTTTGAAAACCTCCCTGTTTCTCTTTTCTTTGGATTGATTTTTTTATTTTATGTGTGTGTGTGTGTGTGTGTGTCTGTGTCTGTGTCTGTGTCTGTGTCTGTGTCTGTGTCTGTCTGTCTGTATGTGTACCATATGCATGCAGGTGTTGCAGAGGCCAGAATAAGGTTTCTGGTTCCCTGGAACTGAAGTTACAGGCAGTTGTCAGTCACCTGATATGGGTGCTGGGAACTGAACCTGAGTCCTCTGTAAGAGCAACAAGCGCTCTTAATGTCTGATCCACCTTTCCACGCACTCTGGTAGTTTCCTTAATGAGTTAATTTTGAGGAGGTCTAGAAAAGTGTCTGTGTGCCACACAGCTCAGGGCTCCCACTACCCATGATGGGGAATTCTTTTTTTTTTTTTTTTTTTTTTTTTTTGGTTTTTCGAGACAGGGTTTCTCTGTGTAGCTTTGGAGCCTATCTTGACACTTGCTCTGGAGACCAGGCTGGCCTCGAACTCACAGAGATCCGCCTGCCTCTGCCTCCCGAGTGCTGGGATTAAAGGCGTGAGCTACCAACGCCCGGCGAGGGAATTCTTACAGTTTGAGTCTGTAATGTGCATGCTGTCAGATGAGTTCATTTACTCCTCAGAAGTTTTGATTACCCATAGTGTGCATGCTTATTTTTCTTCCTCCTGCTCTCACCAAAGGGTAGTCAGCCATGATTTTCCCTTAGAGACAAAATATAGGCTTTAAAAATATAATTTGTGCTTACTCATAGAAAATTGAATATATTTGTATATTGATCATCTTTGTCTACTGTTACCTCCCTCCAGTTCCTACCAGTGCTTCCATTCCGTCTCCCTCCCCACTTCATGCCCTCTTTCTGTTATTGGTAACTCTGTGAGTCCTGTGAGTGAAGACAGTTTTTCCAGTAGATAAAGCCTGTCTATTCATGTGTTCTGTAATCCTATTTTTAAAATGACATTTACCCCTAATTTGTCACATATGAAAGGATCCTAAGTTTAACAGTTTGACATTTAGTAGGACACTATTAGCGATTTGCTTGAAGTAGTAGCCTCAGGAAGACGTGTGAGGTTTCTAAAGGGTTAAGTGTACTAACCCCTTTATCCTGCCCATCTCTGCCGCTTAGGTTCCAGGAGACAGTTGTGAGATGCCATAAAGGGGGGGGGGAAATGAGATGACTCAGTGGAAAAAAGAGCTTGCCACCAAGCAGGATGACCTGAGTTTGATCCTTGGGACCTGCATGGTGAAAAGAGAGAAACAATTCTTGCAAGTTCTTCTCTGACCTCCACAGTACATAGTAGCAAACACGCATGTGCGCGCGCGCGCGCGCGCGCGCGCGCGCACACACACACACACACACACACACACACACACACACACACTAATGTATAATAAAAACTGAATTAATGTAAATTTTAAAAGAGAAAGATACCATAAATGTATTAACTAAGCCTATCTTTCTTCCTCTTACCACGTGGGTTTTAGGCCCGTCAAGTGATGGAGAGAGAATTCAATAACCTGTTGGCCTTGGGCACAGACAGGAAGTTGGATGACGTGAGTACCTGGATATGAATTTAGAGCCTTGGTCATTGTAGGCTTGTTGGATTGGGGTTCATGAGATCTCCTAGCTCAGGGCTGATGAGCAGTGGCTAGCCTAAGGGAGGAGAGCCAGCAGGGATGGTGGTGGTGGGGGTATGTTGTTGAGCATCAGTAGACTGTGGGGAAGTCTCTATGAAAATCATTTGTGGTATAAAAACCAAAAGTCCATGTTATACTTCTGGTATCTTCTACCTCAATGCTCAGCCCTCTCAACCATGCAGGGTCAAAGATCATCCCCCAGAGGTTATATCTTTGGGGTGGCTCTTCTGTCTCTGTGTCTCAGACTCCACTCCATCTCTCCCTGCTTGGTGAGATCGCAGCCTGTCCTCCAGTTTTGTGGCGTTTGAAGACAGGTGCTCTGCTGAGAAGCTGAGTGACAGCCCTGCTCTCTGTTCCTCAGGGTAGTTGGTACAGCTGAACAAAAACTCAGGCCTTTGTCACTCCAGATCTTGGCACTGCTGAACATAAATACTCAGGCCCTTGTCACCCCAGGTCTCCTATAGCTCCCTTCGGGTTCAGGGAAGACTTTGATGGCCCTGCCAGCACTTCCCCCTCTTGACCCATTTCCCTGTCACCAACTTCCTTGACCTTTCCAGCCGGTCTGCCTTACCTGACTGTGCTTTACTGAGATGCCACAGCAAGGAGAAGCTCTTGCTGAACAAGCCTATGACTTGGGTTTGATCTCTGGAGCCTATAGAAAGGCAGAAGAAGGTGACCAATTTTTCAGTGTTGTCCCCCCACTGCCACAGATGTACTGTGGCAGGTGTGTCCTCCCCCCATGTTTATTTTTAGGTTCGGCATCTTCAGACCTTGCTAAATTAAGAAATTAGGACCCCAACTATCCATTTATTAACAGTTACTGAGGTAGACAGCGTTCCCAGACGCCACTCGGGATCAGGGAACGCATTCTTTGGAAAAACAAGAAAGCATGCGTTTTTGTTCCATGGAGCATAGGATGCCGTAGAGGGAAAGGAGAAGAAAACAGAAGGAGTAGAAAACCAAGGGACTGAGGGGAGCAAGGGAAGGGGATGAGGGGAAAGAAACGTTCGTTCATGAAATAATCTTGCAAATGCATGTAAAATGCTTTTGGGACAGGCCTTATGACAGAGGTTTACAAGTGATTACAGCATTTGTCATTCCAAGGGCACAGATTACAAATTGGAAGGGACTAGAAATGGGAGGAGCTATTGAGGCAAAAACATGGTTCAGTGGTCCTGTTCCTGCTCACTCTGCCCATATCATGGGGTCTGTACAGTCCTGAAAATACAAGGGTGGGAGATGAGGCTTGGCTACAAGGCGGGGAGCTGTGGCTCTGAAGGGTGTGTGAGTGGCCACGCACAGGCCACCTTGCATCGAGGTATCCTATGGGGTTGTGTGGCTCTGGGTGCCCACCTGCAGACAAAGTGATTCTGGAGACTTGATTGGCATTGATGAGGAACAGATGATGGAGGTCGTCCCCTGTGCCCTTTGTAGGAGCATGTCTCTGGCCATTTGTCTGACCCATCAATGTCTGTGTGTTCTAGTCCCACTGGAGAAGGTAGCTGATGAGATGAGGCCGATGATGGAATTCCCATTTTACAGATAAGAAAACTGAAGCCCAGAAAGTTGATGTTGCTAGTAATGTGGCTGAACCAAGAATGGCAACCTAGAAGTCATGATCCCCGGCAGTGTTTTCCTAGCAACCTGGATCGTATCTTTATTGAGGTCCCAGAAGGAGAGGAGAGCAGTGCTGGGGCTGACCAGTGACTTCCCATAGGGAGCCTGGAAAGGGAAATACTTTGAAAGAAGCATTGGGCTCTCCCACCTCAGTTTGGGAAGGTTGGGGTGGGTATAGCAATGGAGTTGGGACCTCCTTCTTGATCTTGAGTGAGAGACCTCTTGTAGTCATCCCCTTCAGCCCCCATTCATCTTACAGGAGAAAATAACTGAGGGCTAGAGAGTGAAGTTCGGAAGTAATACCCTTTAGAGTTTCAGGGACCGGTAGCAACTCCAGTATGTCCCATGGTGCAGGGGGAAGAGAAGGTGTTCCGCCGAGCACCTTCCTGGAGGAAACGCTTCCGGCCGCGGGATCACCACAGTGGTGGCATGCTGGGCACCTCGGCAGAGACGCTCCCGGTGGGCTTCCGTGTGTCCACGCTGGGCCCGCTGCAGCCCCCACCCGCCCCGCCTAAGAAGATCATGCCGGAAGGTGAGTGCGGGGCTGGCCGCGGGCTCCCTCCCGCACCCTGGGGCCGAGCGGGCTGGAGAGGGGCGAGGCCGAGGCTGCGCTGCACTAACGCTGCGGTGGGGCGCGCACTAACCCGCGCTCTGTGTGTTCTCCCGCCGCTGCCGACTCCTACCAGCCGGGACGGCGGGGGCGCAGAGACTGGAGCCCTCCACGGTCCGGACCTACTCCTGCTGACCCCCCACCCTCCCGCCCCGGGTATGACGGGGGTGTGCCCCCGGCTCGGGGTAAGTGGGCCTGGCCGTGGCTGCGCTCGCCCGCCTTGCCTCCGCCCTGGCTCGCCCTGCCGCCGCACCCTCGCTGCAGCACCGCCCGGCTTGCCCTTCCTGCTTCGCTTAGTGCTTGGCCGCATGCCGCACCTACCCGCAGCATGCCCGGGGGACCACCTCCACTTACAGAACCTGTTTCTCTCTTCTCTCTTAGCACACTCCCACTATCTCTACGGACACATGCTCTCCGCCTTCCGGGACTAGCCACGGCCCCCCAGGGTGGGTGTCCTGGTTTCGAAGGCTCAGCCGGCCCTGACCCCTCCTGCTCGTTCCCTTTCTCCCTTGGCTCCCAGTCTCACCTCTGTGACTTTCCAGTTGCCTGGGATCTCAGAATATGCTCATCCACTCCCTTGGCATCCTACTATCCGAGTCCTACTTCGTGTTCTTTTTGTAAGTCTCTGGTGGATGTGGCCAAGGTCTTCTGTGTGTGGCGGCACCCAGGTTGTTGGTGCTTGAGATTCTGTTGGAAGGAGAGAAGGGCAACGCTGAGTGAGTGTGTCACCACCTTCCCTCTTCTGGACCTAGTTTGGTCTGGACTACGGGTTCATCAGGCTCGCAATCCCAGACCAAGGACTGAGATGGCCCTTCCAATAAAAGGCCATTTCGGACACAGTTCTGCTTGGACTAATTGGCCTTCTGATCCCCTCCACTCTGGCTGTGCTGGATGGTCTGAGTGGTTTTGGTACCCCCTTTCATAGTATCACCCCTTCTTCCCCAAACCCCATCACCAGTGTCTGTGACTCCTGCCTCCAAGTCTTGCTTAGGAGCGATGAGGTGTGTAGAGATACCTGAGTGCCTCCAGGACAAGCCAGGAGGGGAACTGAGGAAGACTAAGGTAGAAACTCTGAGGGCAAGTTGATGCAGAATCCCAAATATGTGGGAGAAAGGAGCCCCAGAGCTTTGGGCCAAGGGTGAGGGCCTCTTACTCAGTGGGAGGTACAGTCAGGTAAACTAGAGAGAGCTTGGATGGCCTTACTACCTAAGCCCAAAGGGCAGCGGGAATGCAACCAGACACCTGGAGCTGCTACTGGACTGAGTGCAACAGATTATGAACTGTTGACTCTGCTCTGAAAGGGGGGGGGTGTCCCCTTTAATGAATCATGTCCCAGATCCAAGATATCTAATGTGAGTTGAGGCAGTCTCCCTTTGGAGTCCTCATGCCGTCTAATCCCCCTTTAGGGTTCTTTTGGGGCCAGCTCAAGAAATTCTTGACTTCTCCTCTCTCTCCACTATTTTAATTGCTTTTCCTGGCAGCATGGTGGGGGCAGGGCAGATTTATGAGGAATGTCAATCACCTCCTCTTCCAGACCCATTCCTTAGCCTTAGGAAAGCTCAGGACCTCATATCAGGGTGGGTCGATAGAACCTGACACTACATGGAAGAGGAAAGAAGTGCCTGGGTTGTGTTTGTTGGAGACAGGCAGTGCAGTGCCGTCCTGTAGGTGAGCAGAGTAGCATCTCTTCTACTGGGTTTGCCATCTCTTCTACTGGGATTCTGAATCAGGGGCTAGGCTAGCAGGTGGAGAACTGAGCCAGAACTCCTTGTCTGAAAAGGACTGAGAGCTTTGTGTTGCTGTCCGGTAGAGGAAAGCTTGAGCAATTGGGTGACTGAATGGGTTCAGCAGGCCTGGGGCAGGCAACTACCTGTCCTTGGTCCCATTGTTTCTGCTTCCCCACCAGTCAGGCTGCTGGGGATGGAGACGAGAAACAACTGAGTAGAGCATGAATTGGTTAGAGAGGAAGAACCCCCAATCCCGAGTGCTGGAGTCACAGAGAAGAACCAGCATCCTGAGATGGGAGGAGTTGAGCATGACAGCACCATCTGACTCCTAGGGACTCTCTATGGGCTCGCTAAGTGGGAGAGTCAGCCCTGCCCCTCCTCTACCATGGGACCCTGTCATGATTTTCGATGTCATCGGTAGCAACTGGGAAGCCAGGTGCATTCAGGGTCAGCAGGGAGGGTGGAGTAGGGGATCTGCATGCAGTGATGGAAGGAAGCCTGCTGTCGTGGTGTGTCCCTTGCCTCATGGTCAATATTTTTTTTTCCCCCTGGAGAGTCACCAGTGACCCAAGCTCTCCTAGCCAGCCTCTTGTGTCTCACCAGGTCCCTTCTCAGTACTGTATTGGCTCAGTGCTTCAGGAGTGTGTGTGTGAATGTGTGTGTGGGTGTGTGTGGGTGTGAGTGGGTGTGTACGTACCAATAAACAACCTGGTTTTAAGACAATATACGAATGGCCTCCGTTTCTTTATTAAACACTAAGTTCACTTAATGTGATCAGCTTCTTTCACAGACTGTTGCTGTTGCTCCGGGAAGGAAGTTTAGAGTTTTGAAACACAGGCAATACCCTCCTGTTTATCATGTGCTCGAAGGGTTGGTGGGAAAGTTAGCATTTGGGTGGCATGTACCAAGGGTTTATAGGATAGGTTGAAGGGGTGAGAGGCCTGCTATCAGGCTTGGTCACTTTCCTCTACTTGGATGCCTTCTCAGTGAGCCTGGAGTCCCTGCTGCCCAGCTTCCTCTGGACTTCCTACATCCCAGGAGCTGTCTTAGCTACTTGTTGAATGCTAAGAAACAATGACTAAAAAAAAAAAAAATCATTTCTTTGGGGCTTGCTTGTAGTTTCAGAGGGTTAGAGTCCATACCTATCATGGTGGGGAGTATGGTATGAAGGGGAATACTGTCAGGGAAGTCAGGCAAGCAGGCAGGTGGGCATGACACTGGAGAAGGAGTTGAGAGCTTACATATTGAGATAACAACCAAGAGGCAGAGAGAGAGAGAGAGCTAGCTGGTATGGCATGAGTTTTTAAAACTTCAAAGTGTGTTTAAAACTTCAAACTCCCAGTGACACACCTCTTCCAACAAGGTCATATTCCTAATCCTTCCCAAACAGTCCTACCAGCTGGGGACCAAGCATTCAAATATGTGAGCTTATGGGGGCCATTCTTTTTGGTTTGTTTGTTTGTTTGTTTATTTGTTTTTGAGACAGGGTTTCTATGTTTAACAGCTCTGGCTGTCCTGGAACTTGCTCTGTAGAGCAGGCTGGCCTCAAACTCACAGAGATCCTCCTGCCTCTGCCTCCCGAGTGCTGGGATTAAAGGTGTTGGCCACCACTGCCCAATGGGGCCATTCTTATTTAAACACCAACAGTAGGTATCCACCACTTCAGGGTCCAGTCCCTCCACTGGGTGGCCTTAAGAAGCTATTCATAACTTGGATCCCTGGTCCTCTCCTCTTCCCACCAGTTTGAATCTGCCAGTGCCTTCTGTTATGTCCACCAGTGCCTTCTCCAGAAGACAGGTCAGCAGCTTGTTTTCTTGCATTTGTAGCTTTGACCCTTCAACTCCTTTCCAAGTCTCCCATGGGAGGCAATGGCTGGCGCTGCAGTAGAATTAGGTAACCAACATCCTTCAGCTCCACGAACATTTTGTACACATTGTACATATGTATGTGTAGTCTCTGATTGTCTGCTGCACGGGGCTGTGACAGTACACCTTAGGTCAGTGTCTTTGATCTCTACATTGAATAAATGAATTGACTGACCTCATCTTGGAGAACTGTTGAAGGCTTAATGTTAATAAAAGCTGACAAATCTCTGAGTACCGCTGTGTGCCAGACTCTTGCCTGTTCCTGCTGCTATTACAAAATAACTTTACACAGGTCATTTTTAATCAACAGAAATGTGTTTCTCACAGCAATGGAGTTTGAGAAGTCCAAGGGCAAGCCTCTGGCAGATTTAATCTCTGATGAGGGCCCAGTCTTCAGAAATGGTACTTTGTCAAGGTGTTTTCACATGCTAGAAAAGATTGAAGGGTAATGAGGGACAAACAGGTTTCCAGGCCTCTCAGAAGGGCACTAACCCCATTCATGAGGCCATAGATGTATTTGCCTTCAGAAGATGTATCTGTTAATACCATTGCATTAGGGATTAGGTATTTTAAAGATTAAAAAAAATTTTTTTGAGATCTAAGTGAGTGTGCACATTCGTGTGTGGGTAACAGTGGAAGCCAAAAGACACATGGGACACTTAGAGCTGGAGGTACAGCATTTGTGATGAGGTGCTGGGGTCCAAGCTTGGCTTTTTGTGGTAGAACAGCAAGCCCTCTTAACGACTGAGCCATTTCTCCAGTCCTGAACATGAGTTGCATATGAATTTTGAAGAAATCCAAACATCCAAATTATAACTTGTGGTAAACAGATTAACTTGCAGCAATCAGATTAATTAATTAATTAATTAATCATGATAAGCCAGCAATGTGGTATCATTGCCATTTTATAGAACAGGTTAAGATCATGCACCTTGTGAAAGACATGGATTTTAAGCCTAGTCCAATACTTTGTCCTTAACTGTAATTTGTATGGTAAATTCCTGACCTAGTGCCAGGAGTGCTTGACAGCTTAACTTTGGCTTCTAAGAGAGTGTGTTATGATTTCTCCAGCTATCTTAATTCTCTTTCGTTCATACCTTTGTTTGTAACCACTCAACCTTTGGCATCTATGAATCATTCTGGGGACATAGTCCACTCATTTAAGTGATGAACCATGTGGCATGACACACACTGCATTCTTGTGTCTCTCCCATAGCCATTGGTGCCCCAAACACTGGTGAGGCAAGAATGACAGAGTCATGGGCACAGGTGACAGGAAGAGAGCCAGATACTAACTTAGGCAGAGCCCAGGCAAGGCAAAGAGAAGTGAGATATGTCTACAAGCCTCTCAGTGTCCCCACCCCTCAGGGTCAAAGGAGGAACTGATGAGGTATAGTAGCTGGATACAGGAGAGAGGTCTGAAACGTCCAGAAAGCCATGACTTCCCAGTGTTGCCAGCCACTGGTTAGGGGATATAGGAAGAGCAGTCCTGTATGGAAATGGGTGTTCAGACATGCTGGGCTCCAGTTGAGACTCTAGTTATTATGTTTTCTTCCTTCCTTCCTTCCTTCCTTCCTTCCTTCCTTCCTTCCTTCTTTCCTTTCCTTCCTTCCTTCCTTCCTTCCTTTCTTTCTTTCTTTCTTTCTTTCTTTCTTTCTTTCTTTCTTTCTTTCTTTCTTTCTTTCTTATTCCTCCCTCCCTCCCTCCCTTCCTTCCTGTCTGTCTTTCTCCCCTCCCCTCTCCTCCCCTCTCCTCTCCCCCCTTCCCCTCCTCTGTCCTCCCCTCCCTTCCCTCCCTCTCTCTCTTTGAGACAGGGTTTCTCTGTATGGCCTTAGCTGTCCTGAAACTTGCTCTGTAGAGCAGGCTAGCCTCGAACATACAGAGATCTGCCTGCCTGAGATTAAAGGCATGCACCACCAATGCCCAACTTTAGCATCATGTTTCTTTAGCATTTGGAGAAAACAGGGAAGAATTTGTTTTCCTTTGTTCTCTCTGGAAATGTTCTAAATAGAGTGAGAGACCAGGAGTCTGGGTCTGGGTGATCACCCATAGCTGAGAGAGCATCGGGGGAGGGTCATCAAAGGGTGGTGGTATATGTTCCTATCAAGGCCTGAACTGGGGCCTTCTTAACCAATCTCATGTGAAGCTCTGTAACTGGAGTTTTCTCATCCCACCAGGTCCTGAAGCTTCAACCCCAAACGAATACACAGAGATGCTATATTAATTATAAAATTGTTGGCTAATGGCTAGGGCTTCTTATTGGCTAGCTCTGTCTTAATTATTAACCCATAACTACTAATCTATGTATTTCTACGTGGTCTTATCTTACCGGAGAACTCCTGGCACATCCTATCTTCCTGGTATCTCCTCACAGTCTCTCTGCCTACCTATCCCAGAATTCTCCTTGTCTCCTACTCTTGCCTATCTTCCTGCCTCTGTTAGCCAAACAGTGTTTTATCCATCAACCAGTAAGAGAACCATATGTACAGAAGAACATCCCCATCAGAGCTCTAGCACCCCTTAGGCATCTCTTAGAAACCAGGAAACTAAAGAGCATGGACATGACATATTAGGGGATAATAGGTGGCATTTCATCCATGGGACAGATGCCTGAGTTGAGGGGACTCCTCTCTCCTACCATCGTTCTTCCACATCAGTTGCCCCAACCACCTAGTTTTCTGGGAACTTAGACACCTAAGAATGTTTACTGGAGGGCACAGATGGCACTTTCAGCATTCTATAATGTATAACAATTAGCCAAACATCAGGAAGTTCCTATATCCACACTAACAATTGGATGCCAGTTTCAAGTAATTCTTGTCTTTTCATTCTTGTGGATTCCTTAAAGTCCATTATTAGGCAGCATTTGATTAACCCAGCTTGATTTATTGTAGTTACTTGCCATGATTGAGGGAATTTAAGTTAATTTCCCTAAAGAACTCCACCTCATTATTCATTAACGTGAGCGTTATCTGTAATTCTAATTGTGAAGATTGAGAATTTGTTAATTTAAGGAAACCCTTACGCTTAATAGCATTTATTTTGTGAAAATGTTCTGGGTTCCTGTGTGGCAGGGTTAGTCATTCACATCTGTGGTGTACTGGCGGATTGTGACTTGAGGACTTGCAAGCTGTGATTACACCTACCAGTGCAGGGGTCAGTTGACCCTGGTGACCATTGCCATTCTTCGAGTGTGAATATGCATCTCAGTTTCCAGTTGAAATAACTGAAAAGAATGGGCTTTAACACTACATCTGGCAACCCCAGAAACCATGAGCTCCGTGGTATTCATTGAGTGCCCTTACTCTTGGCCAGCGCTAGACCCTTGCAGGGGCCTAGAAAGACAGAGATAGAGGTGCATCACACCTGAAGGCAGTGCGGTGGTACCCGCTGGGCTGGAGGACATAAATCTCAAAAGAGCCCTTTTTAGTTGCATAGTCGAGTATTTTGTAAGTTGAGTATAGAGGTAAGGTGTGGTGATGCAGGTACTTACTTCATCCCAAGGACAGTAGATTAAGGCTCTACTTATATCCCTCTTCAGGCTATCTGGGGAACTGTAATTCAATGACACAAACTCAAAAAGAAGAAAATCCCACAAACCAGGATGAACAATTGCTTGAGACAAACAGGCTCCTTGATGGGGCCTACCTTCTCACCCGCAAGTCAGTTGCCAAAGGGCCCCATAAAGGTCCCTGGATGGACCATGCACTGAATCCCTGTCTGCAATGGTTAGGACAGCAGTAAACCAGACGAACACCATGACACAACTGGAATTAGTAAAGTTGAAGTCGGTGTTCTTGGTCCATTCGCATTCTAAGTTCTTGGAACTCCTCTGCTAATCCTTCTATAATCTCTAGCCACTGTCTTTGCACTCAGTTTCCCATCCACCTTCTCCCCTGGGGAAGCCAGTCTTTGGAAAAGTAGCATCCCAAATGATGAGAACCACAGCTTCACCTCTGAATGTTCTTTGTCTCCCAGCTCCCTCAGCACAATCTCATCTCTGAGCTGTAGATGGGGACAGGAGTATCCCTGTGCCTGGAGGGAAGGGCAGAGGGTGGTAAGGGGACATGCTATTTGTCCTATGAAGAAGTGACAGTGTCTGATTTCATTTGCTCTGTGTAGTCACCTCCTATTTTTCTGTAGAGCTTGAGGTCATGTGGACCGGGGGGTGGACAGGGGGAGACAGCTGAGGGAGGAAAGCCCCGCAAACCCAGCTCTATACCTCTAACGTACGTGTGAGCTGAGCACTAGGTCTGAGCATGCTCAGTTGACCTGTTGGGCTATTAGTTGGAACATAGTAGACTGTGAATGACTCTGAAGTAAAGTACAACAGAGTGCTTTGTAGGCCGGCCTTGGTGTGCCCAGGATTTCTGAGGAGCTGGTCTTTCCCCAGCCATGCATCACCTGGCTCGTGTGTCTAATGACCTGCTCAGGACCACAGTATCCATTCACATGAATCCGTCCTGAGTTGTCCCCCCTCCATGCCTTGTGTGTATGGACCCCTAAAGGGAAGGTGCAGTGTTGTCAGTGCCTCCCTTCCTGAGACATCATTGCAGACACTTTTCTAGCAACCAGTCTTTATTCATTTTTTAAAAAAGGAAATCCAAATAAGTTAGCAAAAGGATTACAAAAAAAATTGGCAAAAACCACACAATGCTTAGTTAACAAAAGAAGTCACCCCAAGAGCCCCCACCCCCTTCCCTGCCTGTCCCTGGCAACATCAGCACAGGAGACCTTGGTCAGATGGCAGCTTTACAAACAACACACAAAACAAAACAAAACAATACACAAACTGCTGGAAGGTTCCCAATATCCACTGCAAAAGCTTGGCCCCCAGGGACTTTGGAACAGGGTAGCTCCTCTCCCTTCTCTCAACTCAGGGCAGGCCCAGCCCAGCCGCTGGCATCAGGAAGAGATTGAACAGATGTGCATTGCTTGTCCAGATCAGGACGCTGTCTGTCTCTCATTTGGGGTGGAATTAGAGGCATATTATGATTTTAAAAAAGCTCCTGAGTTTGCCCCATTGGGGGACATCCACAAAGGGGGTTCTCTGGACCCCATCTTTCTTTCCTTGGAAGGGGATGCTCTCTGCTAAATGAGGGCATCCATTCCCTCGATGGGCTGGGTGTTAGTCTTATATGAATGGGGAATGGGTAGTTTGGCCTATGGCAGTCTGGGGCTGGGTTTTGTTTTTTTTTTATTTTGTTTTTTGTTTTTTTTTGGCACCAAGACAATCTCACTTAAAAGGCCCCTACGGCAGAAGTGGTGGCCTTTGACACCACCTTGGGGGCTCACATGGACACCCAGCCTGGCAGGCAATCTCAGTTGGGAAGAGTTTCATCTGAGAAGGCAACAGACATATCCTCCACTGTGATGCTGTCCACGATGGAGGTGAGGGAGTGCAGGCTGTGGGCATCTGGAGGGTCAGCTGCAAGCAGGTGATCTGTAAGAAGAAGAGAGGAGTGTTTCCTGGGCAAGGACACAGGTTTTCCAGGACAGATAGGTGAGCAAGAGTCAGGAGTTCCCCCTAGCCACTTGTGTGTACTTGTGTGCTGCCTCTCTGAACTCCTCTATTGCAGTTAGGTTTTAGAAGTGGCCATCCCAAGGTGAAGCCAGGATAATGTATCCTAGGGAACTGGGCCCAGTTTTGCAACACTGACTCAGCAATTCCCAGGGACCCCTGGGGCAGGGATAGGCACTTCTCCCTGAGGTCAGCCACCAGACACCAGCTGGGATGCTGTTGGGGCTGTGACTACTCCTTAGTTGATCAAGGCTACAGGGAGGCACAGGGCCTTCAGCTCACCATTTGGGGCCACAGGAAGATGACTGGAACATGGAATAAGGTAAGGGAGTAGCCCAGCCTAGTTAGGGACTAAGTGATTTGAGCCATGGTTAACAAGGTCAGGATTCACACTTACCTCCAGGGTTGTGACCGAACTCCAGTGCACTGCCCCACTCTGGACTGCAGGAGGCGCTGTGGGAGTTGCATTCACTGGGCACCTGTAAGACAAGGCCAAGATCCAAGGTCAAGTCTACTGCCATCCTCAGGTATAATATATCTTTGCCTGGGTTACAGGGTATGTTACCCACTCTAGAATGTCCGCCATAGATACCCCACTTTCTAGGTCTTCCCTGGCTTCTAGGATGGGAATCTGTCTTCACTTTGTGGGTAAGGTGATAAGCCAGAGTACTTTGTTATGATGACCTCGGAGCAGTTGTAATGTGTTTTGTCAGCTCAGCCATGGAGGTCGTGGGTTTGGGACAAAGCAGATATCTTTCGCCACTTGGTCTGGCCTTTTAGGTGCTGACTGGAGCATGGAAATCAGCGTTCCCCTTCCCCTGGGCTCCCCTAAGCCCTTACTGCAGGCCTGTTTCTGGGCCCCTTCTGTGCTCTTGTGCAGTCCACCCCGCCCCGTCTGTATTTACTATCCACTGCCTTTGTCTGGTCTGGAAACAGAATGAGCACAGAAGGTCTGTGGACAGCCTAGCTGACAAGGAAAGGGGTCTTGGGATTCCCCGGGGCCTTGGTTTGCACCTGTTCCAGCTCTGGTGGCCCGAGGCTGACCAGGCACCTCCCTCTGGCCCTATCCCTAGGACTGGTGCACCAGCCACTTACCACGGGCTGGGGCCCGCCCCCGCCTCGGTAGCGGAGATCTCTCTCCTCCTGGTTGAGGGAGCTGAGCAAGGCCTGTAGGCGCTCAATGTACTGGATGGCACTGCGCAGGATTTCCACCTTAGGCAGTCGCTGGTTGGGGTTGAGCAGGGTGCTCCTCTTCAGGGCCTCGAAGGCCTCGTTCACTTTCTTGAGCCTGCGCTTCTCTCTCAGTGTGGCTGCCCTCCGCCGGTCCACAGACACCGACTTCCTCTTACACACCTTACACGCCCACGGCAGGCACTGGCCTGGACAGTGCTCAGGGGTCCCCAGTCCCTTTTCTTCCAGGGGCCCTCGGGCTTCCGGACTCAAGCTAAGCTCAGTTCTCTCATAGCCTGGGGGCTCGAAGCCCTGGAGGTGGACAGGCAGGTAGTTTTCCCCATCATAGAAGTGGGGCTCCTGGTAGAAATAGGGGGATGTCTCATAAAGCTCCATCGGGTCGGAAAAGACTTGTTCCTGCCACTGGTCCCCAAGCTCCTGCAGCCCCTCACGCCAACTGCTGGGTGCCATTTAAACCCTCCCTGCTGGCATGGACCCAGAGATAAATATAGCCAACGCCACAGAAACCTGAGCCCCCCTCTAAGCTGTTGCTGCACATCAAGACGTTTACAGTGGATTACATGTGATTCCCCTTCCCTCTCCTTTTGCCCCCACCCCACCCTGCCAGCCTGCCCCTGGCCCAGGCGGCTCCTGTGCACGGGTCGGGAGGCCGTCGGCTGTAATTTGATTAGTTTTCATTTCTCCACAGCCCCTGTGGGGCAGGGAAGGTGGGGGTGGATGCATTCCCGCTCTCATCTGCTCCTTTCAATTACTCCTATCCGGGCCGCCTGCCTGCTCTCCTCTATGGTCCAAGGCAGCTGGTGGACAGGGCAGGAGAACACAAGACAAGGGTTGCTTTGGGCTAGAAGGGGCCTCCAGAGCCCATCTAATCTTCTCTGTGCTGCTTGGGAGCACTGTAAACCATACTGCATCATCCTATGAGACCCCCCTAACGACCTACCACCACGGCAGGACCACTCCAAATTTGGGGCGTGTGTATGTGTGTGTGAATTCCTAGGGTCCACGGAGGCAAAAGACAGAAACTCAGAAGGGCAAATGGATTCAACTTCTGAGTTTCCACAGCAGGTTTGACCTTAGGTGTCCTCTTAGGTCTTGTGTAGTTGGGCATAGATTGAGACAAGAGAACTTGAGGACTTCTTAAATAAGGGGTGTTCTTAAGTAAGAGGGCAAGTCAGTGTTGAGTGAGGATTAGAACTCACAGCCTCTACATTGCCATCTCCCCCGCCAGTTAAGAGCTAGTCAGCCTTCTGTCTCCCTCCTCGGTCACTGTCAATCGTCTCTCCACGCTTTCCCCTCAATGGTGTCTTCTGCCCTCATCTTGACTCCTCTCTGTAGTTGGGGTGGTGAGGAGAATAGCCCTTTATATTGTTTGTGTCTCTCCTGGGCCACCAGCCTGGGTTCTTCTGCCCGAGTCATCACCTCTGCATGCATCATACAAGTCTAGAATGACAGGTGTACGTGTGGGGTGTTCCATTTAATCTCCAGATGCATCTGTCAGTGGTTACCTCAGTAGAGGCTTTGGTGGCCAGGGAGGACAGTTCTAAGGGCAGGCTGCAGGCCCCTGGCCACCTTTTTCACCCCACCTCTGATTCCCAAATCCCCTTCCTGTGGATGTCACATGATAACCTATTCTAATAGGAACTCAAAAGCTAACCCATGGGTCAGGGTTTCCCCCAGGACCCTGCATACAAAGTGTGAACCACCCTGCTGTCCCCTTTGTAGTGGAGCAGGAGGTGGATGCGTTATGATGACCGTCGGGACAGTAAGGGGAAGTAGAGTGTGCTGGTGGAGAGGACTCGGGGAGGACTCACGTCATAGTGGAGGGAAGAGCTGTGCGGGGTTTGGAGGACTAGCTTTCTGTCCTCCCTGAAGCCATAGAGAGAGCCAAGAAAATGCCGCTGTCCTTTGAGGGAGAGGACAAATGGGAAGGGAACAATCTGGACAATAAAAAAGCCCCCAGTAAATTGGGACAGCGAGAGGCCTTAATTCATTTCTTGACTTCATTCATAGGCTACAAAGTGTAGCACAGTGTGTGAGTTCTAAGCCTGGCCAGCAATAATCTCTTCATTTAGCATGCTTCCCACCCCCTCAAAAAGAAAAAACAAACAATTTACCTTGCTTCAGCTTATACTCCAGTCCTGTGAGCCCTGAAAAAAAAAGTGTGTGTGTGTGTGTGTGTGTGTGTGTGTGTGTGTGTGTGTGTGTGGGTCACGGCTGCCATGGAAACCTAAAAATGGTACCTTTTGTCCTTGTGGGACCCAATCTGACTTACCCTAAACAATCTGTCTTCTTCCTCTGGAGTGGGAGCAGAAAGGACTTGTTCTAAGATGGCTCGCAGAACCCTGCTGCCTAGTAGGTGAACCTGGACCCTGCTGCTGTGCTCCATTACAAAGCTGTTAATGCCACAGCCAATGAGATGGGTGGCCATGGTGGCACACACCTTTAATTCCATACTGGGAGAGCCCAAGGCAGGAGGACTGCCAATTCTAAGCTAGTCTGGGCTAGTTGGGGGACTGTCTCATACAAAAACAAAAACAAAACCAAACAAGGACAACATGGATCACTTGCAAACAAATAGCAAAGTCACTGAAGGCTAAGTCTCTGTGGAGGGCTGGGGCAGGGACAGGTGCTGGATCAGGTCTTGGGGAACCAGCAGAATGAGGACATGAAGAGGTGAGAAGATGGATCAGTTTGTGTGGATCTCAGGGTTCTGGTGAGGGGGTGTGGCTGAAAACAAGTCTATAAATGCAAGAGGCCCAACTGGGCGTGGAGGGACTTGGAAACAGACAAGGAAACCACATTATCCCCAAACCCCATGACAGTAATTCAGGAGTGAGACAGTAAAGGTCTGAACCATTGGCTTGGGCAGGAGGGTGGATTTGATTTGGGAAAACACACGCTTCAAGCTGGCAGTAGGTGTGTGTGTGTGTTGTGTGTGTGTGTGTGTCAAACACATGGAAACACCCAGTGAATAGAAGACTTACTCAGTGCCTTATCATCTCTCTGTTTCTGGGCCCTCACTTGCTCTTATCCTCATGCTCCTCAGTTAGGTGTCTGCTTTAACCATATGGACCACAGAATAAGGACTGGAGGAGGGAGCTTCCCTCCTCACAATTCTTCCAATCAGGAAACTGCACTGAGCCGTGGGTGCCAGGAGACACGAATAGGAAGTCATTTATCTGCCACCCTGTGCTCACAGCTGAGTGATAATTGTGTACCCACAGTCACCTTTCCATGATAGAAAGTGCTGTGCTGGGTGACAAAAGAGAAGGCTGGGAAAAGGACAAGCATAACCCAGAGGAGAAGTGGACTCTCCTTTCTTTGTTCAACCTACTCCGTGTTGGTCCTTGAGTTGGGGATGAGGGCTGTTACTAGACACAGCTCTGGTCTGCAGGAAGCACCACTGGATTTGAATGTTTGGGTGGGGGGTAGTGGTGTGTCTGGGTCCCTGTGAAACCTTGTCTATAGATAGATGTCTTTGTGCATGTCTGAATAAGGTGGTCTGAAGCATGCCAGGCCCCACTGTGGGGCAACCCACAATCTCAAAGATGCTCTTGGGATTGAAGTGGTGGAGTCACTCAGGTTTCTCTGATTTTTCAAAATCCCAATGCAGGGGGTGGGGTTACTGACCCTCTAGACACCTTGTTCTCTCATCAATTTGTGAGACATGCCTGGTCTTTCTCCCCTGCATACTCCAGCACCCCACGAGCTGCCCTCTGATGGACGGGAACACATTGGTGCCAGGCACAGAGGAGTCTTTGTGTTCCACCATCAGTGGTGATCCATCAGAGCTGACCTGACAGCAGGGCATCCAACCTTAATCCCCACCCCTGCTGTGTGGGCATATAGGGGGCCTCTACCCCTAATGTAGCCTCCCCAGGCAGTCATGCTTTCTCCAGAGGAAGTCCCCATCTCCTTCAGAGGCTTCAGACCCAGGCTGTTGGCCTCCCACCCTGACCATCCAACTTGACTTTGTCCATTTGCATGCTGGGTTGACCTCATTTGCATGGTAGCATCAGGTTTCAGAAATCCCCTTCACCTGCTCACTGTTCCTTCCCTACTGCTGCCATGGCTGTCTGGTCCCTAACCTTTTCTAGTTCCTACAGATGAGCTGACCTGGGCTGCCAGGTTGCTTGGCTAAAATCAAGGCAAGTGTCCCATTCTGGACTCTCATGTGCTTGGGAACAGAGGCACGAGAAGGTATAGAGAGGGGAGCTTCTGGCCTCTCCAAACAGACCCCACCTTTTGCTTTCCCAGGCAAGCTCTCTGAGAATTGTTTCTTGGGACTAAGTGGGGATTGGGTCTTGGTAGTATATATATGTTTCAGTAAGGGTTCGTAAATACAATGTGCAAATCAACTCTGTTTAATGGGACAGTAGCTATTTGAGCAGGGTGTGAACAGATAACAGGATCATAGACCATCAAAGTGGCAAGGCAGTTGAGGATCAGGCAGTCCATCTTCCTTCCACACAGAAAGAAACAGGCCCAGAAAAGGGGCTTGTTTAAGAAGACTGAGGACTAGCTGGTGGAAGCAGAAGCAGACACCCACAGCTAAACACTGAGCTGAACTCTGGAATCCAGTTGCAGAGAGGGAGGAGTGATGAGCAAAGGGGTCAAGGCCAGGCTGGAGAAACCCACAGAGACAGCTGACCTGAACAAGGGGTTGCTCATGGACCCCAGACTGATAGCTGGGAAACCAGCATAGGACTGACCCAGACCCCCTGAACGAGGATGTCAGTTTGGAGGTCTGGTTAACCTATGGGGCCTCTGGTAGTGGATCAATGTTTATCCCTAGTACATGAATGGACTTTGGGAGACCACTGCACATAGAGGGATACTCTCCCAGCCTAGACACACGGGGGTGGGGGGGGCTAGGCCCTGCTCCAAAAGATATGACAGACTTTGAAGATCCCTCATGGAAGGCCTCACCTTCCCTGGGGAGCAGAAAGGGGCTGGGATAGGGGGCTGGTGGGGGTAAGGGGAGGAGGGGAGGGAGAGGAAACTGGGATTGACATGTAAAACAAGCTTGTTTCTAATTTAAATTTTAAAAAAAGAAAAAAAAAAGAATGCTGAGGGCACCAAGGGCGTGTCTTCTTGGGCGGCCTGATCTTAGACCTAGGGGGCTGAACATCTCTCCCTCTGTGAGGTTACAAGCGAGGAAGGTTGTAGCAGGTGGGTCCACATGCCTGTGGACTGTGGGACAGTTCAGGGATATCTTAGCAGAAGCAGTTATGGAGCAAGGAAAAGAGGGGACAGGATGAGTACGAGAAGAGAGACTGGGGCTTTGGGACAAGAGGTTTAGAGGCACATGAGATCAGAGCTTAGAGCTGGGACAGGGAGAGGCCCTGGTCTTCGGAAGCTGAATTTTTGTTTCCATAAAGATGAAGTGTCAGGTACCCTCTGGGAAATTACCTGCCTTGAATCTGGAGCTCAGAGCCAGTATCATCCTTTAAGAATCTTTGGCTTTGGGGTGGGGAAAGGGGAAAACCTGAAGGCGGAAGAGGCTGGGTCCCAGGAGTTGGGGTCAAGGAGAGGTGGTTGCTGGAGACAAAGCAGAAAACTGGTGACCAAAATAACTGGAGCAGGGCTCAACAGAGCACAAGGCCACATGAGCCCAGGGCCTGGCTCCTGTGGGACCTTTGGAAATAAGGGTAAGGATTGTGAGTGCGCCACACCCCGTCACGATGGGTCCTCTAACTCCTGGTTGGGGCAGAAGCTGCCAGGAACTTAAGGGAAATGGATGGATAAGGAGGATATGAGGCAGGGCAGGATGCTGTGTTGTCTCCCCTCTGGTTCTCAGTCTGCCTACCCGTAAACCAAGGTGCTGGACTCAATGATGCAAACAAATGGCCTTCCCCTCAACTCAACGTGTAGGCCTGGAGGAAGTGCCAGTGGGTGTAAGGTAAATCACATTGGTAAATTGTCACGTGCTGTTTGTACTTGTTGACAGCAGACTCTGGGAGTGAGGAACCTCCCCCACTCCATCCCAAGTTCCGTGTTGATTTCATGTGTCCTTTCAGACTCCCTGTCTTAGGGCAGGCTGGCCTCTGGGTCTGAAACAGGGAGCAACAGCTAAGGGTACTAAAGACATTTATGCCCTTGAGAATGACTAAAGGTAAACTACTTCCAATGGCGGGTGCTATTCTTTATGCTGCATTAGAAAAATGCCTGGAATGGAGACCAGAAGCATCCACGGAGAGCATGTCCTGCTTTGCCTAGAAGTCTCACTCAGGAACTTCATCGTGACTCTTTGTCCAGGACTTCCCCAGCTGCTTCTGCTGGGTCTTGTGTAAGTGCCCAGTCTGACGAAGTTCTCTATGGGCTGCTTGCCACCTGTTCTTTTACTTTTGTTTGCAACATACCCAATAAGCTCTCCTTCAAAACTGAAATTGTGACTGTGGAGATCATCCTCTATATGGAACAGGGACTTGGGGTAGGAAGGCAATGTGTCTGTGGTTGCTGTTAACTGGTGGGCCTTGTGGTCCTGGGCACAGAAGGCAATGCCTTGGCATACACACTAGGCAAGTGCTCCATCATTGAGCTCCACTCTTGGCTGGAGCAGTGCTCTATAGGTTGGCTGAAGCAGGTCTTGCCCCAAAGGGTGAACCACTGCAATCAGATAGACAGGTTTCTTTTGGGTATTTTGTCCCTAATTTATTTTTGCTCCTTTATTCAACCTCACTAGAACTGTGGGGGATGTGTTCTTCACATTCAACTTTGGCTCAGCCTCTTTGTTTGTCCCCTTCTCTCCTGGCCACCCCCTACATGGTTTCAGAAGCCATAGTATGCCACCCCACCCCCTTCCACTCCCCAAACTGCTTCTATTTCTGCCTCTTTGACAAGTTGTGACATATTTGAGAGCAGCTGCTGCCTGGGTGGAGATGTCTTTGCTTTCTCTTGGCTCTGTCCTCTGCCTCATCCCTCTGCTGACAGCAGCCCCTTCCCAGAACGCATCTTACATTATCTTCTTGGCAACCCAGACACTGGATTTCTCTAGATTTCTGCAGGACTGCCTGGGCCTCCAGAGTGACCCAAGGGAGCCTTCTGCTACAGAAAGTCAATGGGGGTAGAATCCCTGCCACCTTGTGTGGTTTGAGTTGTGTGGTTTTCAGCAAAGTTCCTCCACACTGGGCTTCACCCTTCTGTCCTTAAGATGGAGGTGACGACTAATGTCTGCTCTGATAATTTATCACTGTAGAGACTAAGGGAAGTCTTTTATGACTCCTGTGTGCTCTAAAGATGCCTTTCTCAGCTGGCCTTCGTTCTGACCTAATAAATGCGCCGAATCCCTTCCGTCGCAAAGGTCCCTCAGCTGTGGTTCTGTCTCTAGCCCCCCCCCCATTTCTAGAAAGAGGAGTTAACATTCCCCACCTCCCATTCACTCCTCTGCTCATTGGCTTCCATCTCCCCTGGGTCACTAAAGCTGTTCATCCCAAGCCGGGTAGACACCCTCAGCAGCTGGACACTTGGTCTGCATCCCACTGGATTGCTCTGTGGCATCTGGTTGTATGGACCATGTCATTCCTGAAACCCCTCTCTTTCTGCCACTGTAACCCTCCATCTTTGGTTTTCCTCATCTTATCTCCTCCTGTCCCTTCTGCCCTCCTGCTCTTCCTTGAGCCACTCTTTAGGAAGGTAATTCTATTCCTGCTCTTTTCTACTGTGTTTCTTGGGCAATCTTATCCTCTTACCTAGGCTTCAATGACCTTGTGAACAAATGCCTTGTGACTGTGTGCTGCTCCTCACTGTGATGGGCCAGTGACCTCCACTTCTCTACTCTGCTGCCATCCCTTCCTCGAGTTGCAGATCACAGATACATGGTTTTGGTAGATGGTTCCACTTAGTTGCCTTAAAGGCTCCTACAGTTAAATATTTCCTCCATTCCAGAATTATCTTTATTGCTGACTGATGCCACCATTCACCAATAATTTCTCATCATTTTTTTTAATCCACTCACATTCAGTAAGTTCCATCTTAGTAATTCCTTTATTCACAAAGGACCAGCAATCAATTTCCACTAACCAGAATGAGAAATCTCACTGGCGACATGAACATTTGGCAGAGATCACAGCTGGGCTATGCCTTGATATAAAGTAAAGGCTACTCCGTATCTGCCTTCAAAAAGTTTAGAAGGAAGCATGGGTGTAGCCCCGGGATTAAGCACTTCCATGCATAAGGCCCTGAGTTTGGCCCCTAACACACAGAAGAGTTGCAAAATAACTTCAAAGGCACCAACTTGATATAACTGCCTGAAAAATAGTGCCCACTATGTTTTAAAGGATTACGGTGAGATCTAGCCATCAGATGTGTAAAGTTCTCAATGATAATCATTCTGTCAACACTAGACAACACGGCTGGAGAGATGGCCCCGTCATTAAGAGTCCTTCCTGCTCCAGCAGAGGACTCAGGATTGGCTCCTAGCACCTGCACAGCAGCTCACAACTGCCTGTAACTCCAGCTCCAGGGTACCCAACACCCTCTTCTGGTCTCTGTGGGTATTGCATGGGTGTGTGTGCTGCACATACAGATATGCCAGCAATGTGTGGCGTGCACGCACACACACACACACACACACACACACACACACACCTAGAAAATAAAATAAAAAGTACTAGACAACAAAGAAGCAAGGGAAAAAATGTGACCCCTAGAAGAAATATCGGTTCATTCAAATATATCCAGAATGACAGGGTGGTAGATTAGCACTTAAGTCCCTTAAAGCAGCTGTTAGAAATATGCTCAATATACTCGAGGATTTAAAAACAGGAGGCTGGGTTTGAAAGCAAGGTGCCAGTATGGCCAAATTCCCATGAGGACTTTCTTTTTCTTGTTCTTATAAAATGACAGTCTCATGCTACTGTGGTCTGTTCTTGGTGTGTTCATGGAGCTCTCTCTCTCTCTCTCTCTCTCTCTCTCTCTCTCTCTCCTCACCTCTCCTCACTTCTCACTGTCTCTATGTAATTGAAGCTGACCTTGAATTCTTGATTCTCTGGCCTCAAGCTCTTCCTTGTGATGGGATTACACACCTGTACCTCTACACCTGGCTGGTGTCTTTCCTTTGAGAGTACTGGTCCCCTTAGACCAGGCTCCACCCTCATTACCTAATTATGTCTCAAAGGCCCCATCTACAAACCCTATTATATTGCAGTTAAGGGATTCAACCTGAATTTAAGGGGGTATATAAATCACTTAATCCACAATAGAGTAATAGATGATTAGACACTGCAAAAAAGTTTTATTGACTAGGAACACAAAAGAAATGGAAGCTATATAAAATGAAACAGGAAAAAAAATGGCTAAAGAACCAAACCAAACCAAAAAGAGCTTCAGTGTTCTATGGGAAATACCATACCAAGTAGATTTACGTATATGTAACTGAGTCCCAGAAAGGGGAAGAGAAATATTAGAAGAAAAAAACCCAGGAATTTTCAAAGTTGATGAAAATTACAAATTTATATATCTAAAACATTCAATTAACCCCTGGAAGAATAAATAAACACAAAGGAAACCACACTGAGACATATTACAACCAAATTGATAAAAACAAGTCATCAAGAGAAAAATGTAAACACTTGGAGAAACCAAAGTACATTTTATATGGAGGAACAAAGATGAATAATGACTGCCAGTTTCTCATAACTTCTAGTAAGGCCAGGAAAAGTAGACTATCTTTAAAGTCTGAAGAAAAGAAAATGAGTCAACCAAATTCTACATAAAGTGAAAATAGCTTTTGGAGTGGTGATGGGATGAAGACTTTTCAGCCAAAAGAAATTGGCAGGATTTGTCACCAGCAGATCTTTAAGAAATGTTACAGGGAATTTCCTGAGAAGAATAAATTGATAAAAAAAGAAAAGTAGAGACTTAAATGTACCTAAAGGAATAAAGAACACCCAAAGTGGTAAATATGAGTAAATAAATATATAAAAGGCTATTACCTTGACTTTAAAATTAATTTAAAATACAGTTACATATTTAAAGCAAAATATTAATGATGCATTAAAGGTTTTTATAACATACACAATAGGAATAAAATATAAAATAACCGTGGCACAGAAGGTAGAAGGTGGGAATCGAGGTATACTGTGATTGCATTTCTCCTTTATATATGGAAGTAGTAACAGATAAAGGTAGACTGTGATGTGTTAAAGGTGCACATTGCTAACACTAAAGCAGCTCTGCTCAAAAGTAAAACACAGAGGTATACAGCTAGTGAGCCCATGCTGAAGAAACTCGGGGTTATTTAAAAATAGCTCCCTTAGAAGAAGGGAGGAGAGATCAAACAAATTTAAAGGTTCATGAGATGGTAGGCTTAAACCTAACCTAATGTGTAACTTCACAGATACGGGTAGACTACATTTTAAAGAGCGAGCTCCAACTTTGGGCTGTCCAGAGGAAACTATGGTAGATATGTAGTCAGGCTGAGAGTAAAAGGATGGGAAAACATATACAAGGCAGACACGTTTGGTAAGAAAGAGCAGTGGCTATATTAGTATCAGGTAGAAGGAGCTTTGAGAATGAGGAGTTCTGCTGGGTGTTATGGTTGACTGTGAAATGTCCTCCAAGGGTTCATGTGTTTGAATACTTGGTCCCCAGCGGTGATGCCGTGCTGGGAAGCTGTTTGCTGCAGACCACTGGGGGGTGGGCCGTGAGGGGATAGCCTTGCTCTGTTTCTGTCTCCTAATCCTTGAAGATGTGCCGGATCCTGGGTTCATACTTTCACTGCCATCCGTTCACCCCACTGTCCCCATCATGAGCCAAATGCAGCCCTCCTCCATTAAGTTGCTTCTGTGAGCTGTTTGGCCACAGAGACACTAACACACTATCTCCAATACACTACAGATAAAGAGGCACGTTACCTAATAATAAAAGGGCCAATTTATCGATAGGATGTGATGTCCTGTCTCTAAAATGCCTTCAATATCTATAAGATAAAAACTTAAAGGACAAATAGAGGAATACAGATTTACAGATTTCCGTACTCCTCTGAGTAATTGATGGAGGGAGTAGCTGAAACAAGTGTGGAAGGGGAAGGGGACTCTCAAATAGCTCTGTTGGTTTTATCAATTGATAATTGTAGGATAGCCCACCCAACAATAACAGAGCACCCTTTCCCTCCAAAATGCATGTGGAACACTCTTCAAGATCCTATGCTAGGCAGAAAAACGGGTTGAACCCATGTCTGGACCACAATAGGATGAGATAGGAATTATGCTAAACTATGTCTCATTTGATCCTTCCTGATGACTCCAGGCAAGTGACAGGTGTGGTCTACATAGGAGCAGAAACTCAATGTTGTGTCAAGCCAAAGCCCAGCTTGGGATCACTGTGGTTCCACTGTTAGCTAGCTCTAGCTAGTGCACAGGGAAGGATGCCTATGGGAGCTGCCGTGAGTTTGGGATCTCGATGACTAATGAATTGTTGCCAGCTCCCCAGCTGCTATCTCATCCCAGGCCTGTACTCCAATGGCTCCCCAAGGAAAGAAAGGCTCTTAGTGGAAATGCCACAGGTCCTCCCCGCAATGACTGCCTGTGTCTGTTCAGTGAGTGTCCTCATGATATCTCACTGACTTTCTGTAGGTGCCCCATCCAACTTCCCCCCTGTCTTCTTGGCCTTTCTCCTCAGGGGTCTCACTCACTACCTTTGTTCTTGGCTGGCCATTCTCAGCTCAGCAGGCTTGCTCTTTTGGACAGGGCCTGAGGACTTCTTTGAACTCAGAGAACAGAGACATCAGGCAGCTCAGGTGTCTTCTCAGCTCAAACTGCCCTGGTTATTTGGAGTCCACCAGGAGTCAGTGTCTACCTACTGGCCAGCATTATCCAACTTCTCCCTTTGTCTTTACGTCACTTGAGAGACTTTTTATTTTTTTTGGTTTTTCAAGACAGGGTTTCTCTGTGGCTTTGGAGGCTGTCCTCACTGGAGAGACTCTTGAGCCAGACTGCTTGAGCTGAAATTATAGGCATGTCCCCCAATTCCTGGATAGTTTCCTTCTTAGTGAATCTAAAGTCTTCTGCCCTGCCCCTCCATCAGATGGGACAGTCCTAAGAGCAGAAGTAGTAGCTCTTCTGTCATCCTGGGAACTTCCTGGTAGGAGGGGCTTCATTTCCCCTAAAGGGTGGGTGTTCCTGATGGCTCCCTGTAAGTCTCCTCAACTAGACAGGGGTCATCTCTCTCATCCGACCCTGAATTGCCTTGCTTGCCACTTTCTGGGGACCCGGCAGGAATACAGTGGGGATGCTATGGGAGGCACTCTGGAGGCCTTGGGAGAGGAGCCCTGGGATCCTAGACAGAGGTTTCCATCCAGGGCAGGCAAGTAGACTGGGCCAAGCAGTTCTCAGCACCAGCCATAAAGCAGTTCCAGAGGCTGTTCTCCCCCCCAGGAAGGGGTGAGCTGGAGTGCTCTCCCAGGACCCTTTTGGTCATTCACATCCATCTTACTCCTCTGTAGAAGGACAAGGCATGCTAAGTGGCACAGACACAGCAAACCTAGATGCTACAGAGCCCTGGCTCTGTTTCTTGCTGGCTGAGTGACCTTTTTATTGACTATCTTGGAACCTTGTTTCCTCACAGGCCAAACGCTAACCAGAGAGCCTGTTTCTCTGGGTTATCCTGTGCTCTGTGAGTGTAAGCTGAATGGAAGAGTCCATATTGATATCCTTCTTTGGGGGAATTTGGGAGTCAACTAACTGGCCTCTGATAAATCCTAGTGTCTGTGGGTGGAACAGGTCATTGACATGACATTTACTTCATTCCCAGCCTTTAATCCATCCCAGGCACACACTTAAATAAGTTCCCAAAATGGAACCCTTGGTAATGCATTCCTGAGCGCTGGTCATGAGAAAATCCTGTCCAGCGTCACTACCACCCCCATGGTAAGTGGCAGGCATGTCTTTCCTTTGACTCTTTTGTAGCTGGAATGGGGATGTGGCATAGCTCACTGGGTCTGGATTCTGATCTAGCTCGGCCATTAACCCCCTGTGTGACCTTGGGCATTGGAAGCTAATATTTATCGAGCCTTACTGCTTGCTGGCCACATTCTTCATACATTACCTCATTCATGCCTCACAATGTATCTGTGGGGCAGATGGCAGGCTCCCCATCTTACAAAGGAGAAGCTTGAGGATCAGAGAGGTTTAGATACTTGCATCAAATCACACAGCTACTAAGGACCGCATGGAGAGCTCTTTGACATCACAGCCTCTCTCCACAGTACAGTGGAATTCTCCAGGGCCCAGAGTTTCCTGGTCTGTAAAATAAGAAAATTGTATTCAGTTCTAGAAGGTTCTTGTACCAGGCTTATGGAAAGATCTAAGAAAATTTCTGCTCAGCTTCTTGGCTCAGCCTCCTTACACTTCCCTAGTCTTCTTTTTGTCTCTCCTAAGCCCTCCTTGCCACCTTCTCCAGTGAGTTGGTGTGAGACCAAGTGTTTCTCTGGAGTCCGGGCAGTCCATCTGCTGCGTTCCCCGCATAGCTGGCTGTGGGAACGCTGCGTTCCACCCTCCTGACCCTGAGGTCTGGAGTGTTTCCCTCAAGCCTCCTTTCTTGTCTGCATTCTCTTCCTACAGGGCTTAGGCCACCGGTGGCGAGGCCTGCTGGCCTCTCTGTCTCTGAAAGCAGATGGTCTCCGGTATTTGGGGTGGAGTGGGGGTGGTGGTGGCTATAGTTGCTTCCTAAGCTTGCAGAGGGAGTCCACACAGCCAGACATGCACCGATGCCATGTTCATTCTCTCCCTACCTCCCCACAGCCCTGACTTCATTTTCTTGACCTAGCTTTGGCACCCTTAGCCTTGTGAATTGCCGATCTTCCGACACCAGGTGTCTGGCTTTTCAAATCCCAGTCTGTTCGTCATGCTCCTGCTTGGTAAGCAGGCTGCTGGAAGGAACTGCTTCTCTCTTGGCAGGAGAGGCACTCACGCTTCCTGGTCCAAGGCTGAAGAGCCATGTTTTCTGGAAGTCTTCAACCCAGAATTAACTGCATTTTCCACCTAGTGTCATGTGATAAGAGCTGAGTAGTCAGGGAAAGTACCCTGGGCTCAGCATAGGCTGCATGGACACTGACAATGTGATATCTTCACATGT
The DNA here is from genome assembly GCF_003668045.3 of Cricetulus griseus. Classification (NCBI taxonomy): domain Eukaryota; kingdom Metazoa; phylum Chordata; class Mammalia; order Rodentia; family Cricetidae; genus Cricetulus; species Cricetulus griseus. The sequence continues at coordinate 54,942,639 of NC_048598.1, forward strand.
CATCAGCAACAGCTATGCCATCATTTAGGGCTTTCCTGTCTACTGAATGTCAGGATAAATGCTTTGAACACATTGGCTACTTCCCACAGTGAGCCACTGAGTTCGACTGAGAGTCATGGCTTCGATATTTGCTAAGGTGCTGATGGAGGGTTGAGCCTATGCTTCAGCTCAGCCTGGCTTCCTCTAGGCAATGACAGTCCTCTTCATTAAGGTATTCTTCTTCAGGCCTTGGGAAACCTTGGTGACCGGCTTATCTTCAGAGCGTATATGCAGTAGGCATTCTGCAAGTGCCTGTCCTGGCTATCCATTACACACTTGTTAATTAGCTGAGCTTAGTGATGGATCTATGGTATCAAAACAAGCCCCTTTTTGTACATAGAGAAGTTTCAGGACCATTTCACAGCAGTCTCCTGCTCTCAACCTTGGTGAATCCCTGCCCTTTGGACCTTGGTGGTACTCACCAAGTAGAAAAATTAAGGATGTGACTTAGAGGGGCACAGACCGATAGACTAAGAGGATCAGGGGCCAGTGCCTTGATCATTAAGAAGGGGAGATGCCACCTCAAAGGCAGGTATACGGATCAATACATTGGGGCTTTCTTCGTTCCCAGGCAGCTAGCCTTATAGATTAATAAATGAACATTCCATCCTCCCATGAGAGAAGGAGCCTGGCACTAGAGCCTGCAGCCCCAGGGGTGGGTGTAGAACTGATGGAACCTCACTCCCTGCCCCATGCTATCTCGAGCATGGCCTGGAGCAAGTGGCACTCCTGACTTGCTCTTGTTTGGCTTTGCTCTTCCTGGCTGTCTCACCGAGGCTTGGCTCCTGGCCTTGGAGGTTGAGAGCCAACCTCTGGCCTTTGACACCTTGAGGTACCTGCCCCCTCCGACTTGTTAACCACAGTGAAATCATAGATTCATAAATCATCAGAGCTGGAAACATCTTAAACCAAGTGTCTCATTTTAACAAGGAGAAACTGAGAACTGGTTAGGGAGTGTCTTGCCTAAGGCAACAGATGGCAGAGCAGAGTGAGCCATATTGGACTTCAGCAGTTGGCCTGCCAGGAAATGCCTTTCACAAGTAATTACATTACCCTTACCTGCATGATGATCACATGCTCTCTCTCTCTCTCTCTCTCTCTCTCTCTCTCTCTCTCTGCCTCTCTCTCTTTCTCTGCCTCTCTCTCTCTGTCTCTCTCAACTTTCCTAAGAGCCAGATATTTGTCTCCACCCCACTTCAATTAAAGCTTATCCAATTAAACCCCACAGGATCTTGCCTCTGTTAGGTGGCAAGAGGCGAATGGAACATGGTGGAGGATGTCTAGACCGTTGGCTGCTTCTCCTTCCTATACAGAGCCAGCAGAGAGCCTCTGCTTACAGCTATCAGGCCCTACATTGGTTACTCACTCCCATCAAGCCTTAGTTTTTTTTTTTTGTTTTTTTTGTTTTTTTGGAATCAAGGATAATAAGGCACTTGGCTTAGTGTCTGGCACATCATTGCTAATAGAATGTTAACCATTATTTATTACTGGTGGAACTGTAATTATTCCTGAAAGTAGTGGGCCCCTGCAGGACTTCCCATCTAGCCTAGAGGGTTGACCCTGGGCTCCATGGCATTTCCGTGTGGTATCCACCCCACACCCCTGCCACCAGCCTTGTATTCTACGGGTCCTTGTAGAGGTGCCAGCCTGACCCTGGACCAAACCATTGTTAACCCAGCCTCTTGCACTTCACAGCTCTTTTTCTATAGTGACTAATGAATGACCCCAGGCTGTCTACCTATGGAACCCCGATAGGCAGACCTGAGTGAAAGATTCCTACATCCTTGCTGCCATCCATCCTCGTCGTAGTCTGTTTCTGGCAGGGGTTTTATTTTTCTCCACTGTGAGATATAAAGCTCTTGTTTGTGCTGCTCTCTGTGCACAGAGGCTTCATCACGGCAGACGTGGAGGAAATCTCCTGGGAACACTTCTCCGGGAAGGAAGTGCCCATTTAAAGAAATTGCATAGAAGTGAAGTGCTCCCTCCTCAGCCCACGGCTGGCAGGGTGGCAGCTGCAAGGGAGGTGGGATGTGCCCAGAAAACACGAGGGTCTGTGAGGAAGGACCACTCACCGCAAAGGGCTCAGAAACTGGCTTTCTGCATCTTCAAAACCAAGTGACTCCTCAACCTTGTTGGGAAAGGAGCTCTTTCTTCCTCACTACTCCGCCTGCTAAGCAAGCTTATCCTTAACCAGGCCGGTGTACCTTGGGCCCTCTCAACCTGTCAGAGACAATTAGTTGATGTGAATGGCCATAGGCTGTGGACTGAGTGTGCTACCCATTCAAATTCATATGTTGAATCATCACCCAGGTGTGATGGTATTTGAGGAAAAGCTTGAGAGGCAATTAGGGTTACATAAGATTATGAGGGTGAGGACTTCATGATGAGATTAGTGCTCTAATAAGTAGAGACTCTAGGGAGCTGGCTCTCTCTGCATGTGCAAATGGACAGAAGGCTATGATGAGAACAGCAAGCAGGGAGTTTCCAAGTCCGGAAGTGAAACCTTACCATGACCTCAGCATACAGGCACGATGATGTCCAATTCCAGTCTATAGCACTGTGAGAAAATTAATTTCTGTTGCTTAAGTATTCCAGTAACTGCTATTTTGTTATGGCAGTCTGAGATGACTAGTAACTATAGACAACAAATAGGCAGGTCACCCTGTGTTCTTACTATGCTAACAGGGGCTTCCTGTACCCAATGTACAGGAATAGACTGTAGCTATTCCATTAGTGAAGCCTAGGACAGAGGCAACTATGCTCTTGTTCCCATTTGAGCCACACAAACAAAATCACGTGTGCATGAAATTTTAACTAAAAAGAAAAGGATATTTATAAATCGCAATACACGGAATAACAAGTCAATAATAATTGTGGGTTAGCTGCACCTTTTCCTGGGGATTACCAAATACCTGATAGAAACAGCTTCAGAGAGGAAAGAGTGATGTAGGTTCTGGTTTCCCTCTATCACAGCAGAGAAGGCGTGGCAGGTGCCGCTCATGATGGTGGATGGGAAGCAGGGAGAGCAGCAACAGGATAGTCAGGCAATGTCTGGCCCCAAGGGTGCATCCCCAGGGATGGACTCCACTTTCCAATAGCACATTCAAAGTTTGAGCCGCTCAGTGGCTAACCCACTCTTTAGGTCAGAGTTTTCATGATCTAATTATCTTAGAAATTTCCTCACGGACACAGCCAGAGATCTGTTTTACTGATTACTTTAGGCATTTCTCAGTTGTGTTGACACTCAAGACTATCACGCCTCATAGTCCCTGCCACTCAGTTTGGGAAAGGGGCCAGCATCATTGCTTTTGAACGACTCGCTCCCATCCCCTCTGTGAGTGGAGGTGACACAGTTAATTTTGTGCTTATGATTCTTTTATAAGATTGGCCCATTTTTATCTCCAAATGGAGTATTTTTCAGTTGATGTGTTTTTAAATAATTTATTATGGAATCAAAAGTGTGTTTCTTTTATGACTAGAATCTTTCATCTGTGCCGTGTGTTACAATTCTTTTCTATATGTGATGAGTTCTGTGAAGGGAATGACATCACAGTTACTGAATTTTGTAATTTTTTTCCTGTTTTAGAATATTGGACACTATGTTTCAGTGAGTACTAGGTTTCAAGCTGCCTGATTTCCTGTGTGGAAAAGTTATCTAGAATTTATATGTAGAACTGCGGAGGCCCAGGATCAATGTATTTGTTGCTAGATTGTGTAGAAATTGCTCCCCAAAGTGATTGTGCTAATTTATAATGCACACTTTTTGTGCATGCTTGTGTGTGGTGTATCCAAGTATGTGCACATCTATACCCACACCTGGAGGCCGGAGGCAATATAAAGGTTTTTTCTTTACCCCTCTCTGCCTTATTCTGGACTGACAGGGTCTCTCACTGCACCTGAAGCTCACCAGATTTGATCTGGGCTGGTGGCCTGCGAGCCTCAGCTATCCATCCTCTTGTTTCCACACCTACCAGCTTTGGAGTTACAGGTGTGTGCAGCCATGTCTGGCTTTTTATGGGTGATGGGGGTCCAAACTCAAGTCCTTACATTTGTACAGCAAGTGCTCTTACCTGCTGAGCCATCTCCTAGCCCCGATAACCCTACTGATAGTGATATTGTCAGATTTAGATTTTTATTTGTTGTTGTTTCTTCGGGACAGGGTCTCTCTATTTAGCCCTGGCTATCTTGGAACTTGCTGTGTAGACTAGGATGGCCTTAAACTCACAGAGATGTTCACCTATCTCTGCCTTCAGAGTGCTGTCATTAAAAGTAGGCACAGCCATTCCTGGCCTCAGACATAGATTGTTGTTATCATTATTTACCCAAAGGGGAGAAGATAACTTCTTGGTTCATGTCTGAATGAATGTTCTAGCCAAGCTTTTGTTTGGATGCTTATTGGCCATGGAGATTTTTCTGTGAAATTTGTTTTTGTTTATTTTTATTGGGTTTCACTTTCCATCACTGTATGAAATACCTGAGATAGTGAAACTTAGAAGGAGAAAAACTTTATTTTAGTTCCTGGTCCTAGTTTGCTTTCTGTAGCTGTGTTAAAACACCATGACCAAAGGCAACCCTGGGAGGCAAAGGTTATTGGCTTGCATAATCCAATTATAGTCCATCACTGTGGGAAGCAGGCCAGGAACAGAGACAGCAAACACCACAGAGGAAGGCTGCTTCCTGGCTTTCTCCTCATAGCTTGCTCAGCTGCTTTCTTTCTTTTTGTTTCTTCTGAGCCAGGGTTTCCCTGTAGCTTTGGAGCCTGTCCTGGAACTTGCTCTATAGACCAGGCTGGCCTCGAACTCACAGAGATCTGCCTGCCTCTACCTTCCACGTGCTGGGATTAAAAACGTGCACCACCACTGCCTGGCTCAGCCTACTTATATCACCTTGGAGGAGCACCTGCCCAAGGGTGGCCCCACCCACAATAGACTGGGCCCTCCCAGGTCAATCACTAATTAAGAAAATGCCCCACAGAGTTGCCTCCAGGTTCCCCCTTTCAAGGAGACTCTATTTGTGTCAGGTTGACCAAAACAACTAAACAACACATGGTACGTCCCATGGCTTTTGTCTCCATTGTTTGGGTGCCTGTAGCAAGGTGGACCATCATAAAGTGGTATATTAGCTACATTTCTGTAGCTATGACAAAATTCCTAGCAGAAGAAATTTAAGGAGGGAAGGGTTACTTGGGCCCACAGTTTGAAGGTATGATCTGTCTTGGTGGAGGGTGAGGCAGCTGGTCACAGCATCCACTGTCAGGAAGCCGTGAGAAAGGCAAATGAATGCCTATACCCAGAGACTTTTCATCTAGTTTGGGATCCAGGTCCACAGGACAATGCTGCCCATTTTCATGGTAGGTTTATTGCTTATGCATAGAGATAAAATAGGCCTTTAATAATAATTTTATGTAACTGCTAAATGAGCCTACACGTTTTAATAGTTCCTGTATAAAGTGTTTAGAAACATGTTAACAGTCAGTCATGTTATTAGTTAACAAGGTTTTCCTTTTACATTTTTACTCCATTTTTCTTATTTGATTTAAAAAGTATTTTTCTAATGAATTAGTGTGTGTGTTGTGTGTGTATGGGGTGGGGGTGGGGTTGCATGCTCAGAGGGCATTAGGTGTCCTCCTCTGTCACTCTGCCTATCTCTTTGAGTCAGGGTCTCCCCCATTTTCTCCTTCCCAAAGCCAGCAAGCGCTAGTCACTCTCAGAGGAGTCCCTGTCCACTTGAAGTTGTACTTACAGGCTTGTTCTGGGCGCTGCTACCTGAACTCTGGTCCTCATGTTTGTGTGGCAAGTGTTCTTAACTGCTGAGCCACCTGTCTAGGCCCTTCTTTTACCCCTCTCTCTCTTTCTTGAGACAAGGACTCACTGTGTAGGTCAGGCTGGCCTTGAGCCCCACAAAACCATACCTGTCTCTGCCCCCAAAGTGCTGGGATTAAAGGCATATGCCCCATTTCATTATAGCTTATCCATTTTAATTTCGTATTGCTTTATTGCAGTGCCTCTGGCTCTGGTGTAACGTTGAAGCCTCAGTAGCAGACATTTTATTTATACCTGATCTCAAAGGAGAAATCTTTGTATATTTTATTACTAAGAAGGATATTTGATGTTGCTTTTATAGAGAGACTTTAAAATCAGATTAATGGAATTCTTTCCTAGCCCACTTTACAGCGATTTTACTTTATAAATGAGATTTGGGGGAGGAGTGCCCGAGAGATGGCTTGGCAGTTAAGAGCACACACAGCTCTTACAAAAGACCTGAGTTTGGTTCCCAGCACCCACATCGGGTGGCTCACACCCACCTGTTACCCCAGCTCCGGAGGATCCAAGGCCCCTGACCCTTGGGCACTGTAGTAATGTGTACAAAGGCACATGTACACATAATTAAAAATAATAAAATGGATATTTTTTAAAGAGATTTTGATATTATCAAACAATGCTTTGCATATGTTGAGAATGTGCCCTTTTTGTTTTATTCTTTGCTGTGTGTTATATCTGCATTGATTTCAAGTTGAATTATTTTCATACATAATGTTTACAATTTTTATCTTATGTATCACTGTGTTTGATTAGTTGATATTATATCTAGGGTTTCAATTATGTGCATGAGAGAGATTGATGTGTGATTTTCCTTTCTTCCAAGGGTTTAGCACTGTGAGTATGCTACTCTCATAACATAAATTAGGAAGTGTTCTCCATTAGTTTGAGAGATTTGTTAAGCAGCTTGGTGCTCAGTCCTTCATTAAATATGCAGAAGATTCCACTTAGGAGCCCTTGCATCGAGTGCTAGAGTTTTGTTGATGCTGTTTTTATTTTTTGTTTTGTTTTGGAAGGAGGATCATGTTCCCCATTTAAGGCCTACGTAGGTAAGGGTGGCCTTGAACTCTCTCTTGGTCCTCCAGCCTAAGTGCTGAGATTACACCATCACCTACCATCATTCTCTATAGTTTTTTTTTTTTTTTTTTTTTTTTTTTTTTTGTGTGTGTGTGTGTGTGTGTGTGTGTGCGTGAACTTTTTGTTTATATTTGCTTATTTTTTGAAAGGGAACAAACCGTCATTTCTATTTTCGTTAGTGTTGATGTGGGTGCTGGAAACCCAAGCTGAGTCCCCTGCAGGAGCAGCATGAGCTCTGCCTGCTGAGCCACCATCTCTCCAGCCACTGGTTAGATCACTTAATAAAAGGCGTAGCTTGCCCCACTTCCTCCCCTTCCTCATTTCACTGTGTTACAAAGCTGCAAGAAGGCCCTCACCGAGTGCAGCCCACCACTCCCCATCTTGGACTTCTTACTCTCTAGACCACAGTAAATGACTTGTTTATAATTCGCTCACTCTGTGTAACCTGCTACACCGCAGAAGCTGGACCAAGGCACTCCTCAGTAGTCAGAGTACGAGCTGCAGCTCACCAGGTTTGGTGGTTGTGAGAGATGTTCCAGGGTTAATGATCTGTGTGTTTGAAAAGTGTATCACACAGGTGTTGAGTTTAGAGTTTGGGTCAGGATTGTTAATCATTCTACTAGGTGGGGGCTGGAGACATGGCTCAGTGGTTAAGAGCACTGGCTGTTCTTCCAGAGGACCCAGGTTCAATTCCCAACCCGCACAGACTTATCACGCCTGTCTGTAACTCCAGTTCCAGAGCTTCTGACACACACATGCAGATAAAACACTAATGATCATAAAATAAGTAAATAAATAAATTCTCTAGGACTTGCAGTATTTTTGACTTTTTAGTTTGCTACTTACTGTCTTAGGGTATGATAACGGCATATAGAAGTTTTATGTGTATATAATAGGTTTAATATACACTAGGTTTCATAGTAAAACATTATGACTCAAAGCAACTGGAGTAGAAAAGGGTTTATTTCATCTTACAGTTTATAGTCCATCATCCAGGAAAGTCAGGGCAGGAACTCGGGCAAGAACTGATGCAGAGATCATGAAGAAGAGTGCTGCTTACTGACTTGCTTCCCTGGCATGCTCAGCCTGTTTCTTATACAAGTGAGAACCACCCTCAACCCTCAATGGAGCTGAGCCTGCCTGCATCCATCATCCATCATCCATCCCACGAGCCACAGGCCAGTCTGGTGGGAGCATTTTCTCAGTTGACATTCTCTTTTCCCAAATGGTTCTAGCCTATGTCAAGCTGACATAAAAATTAATCAGCAAAGTCACCTACTGATAGAGCTATGGCAAAATTTCTAACTACAGTTGTGTGTTTTTCTATTCATTTGAGAGGAGGGGGGCTTAATATATTTCAAGGCTGTATTACTAATAGACAGACTTTTTAAAAAAATCTTTCTGTTGAATTTATTCTTTGTTTTGGATTTTTGAGACAGGGTTTCTCTGCATGAACTTATTCTTTTAGTTATAGCTTACCTCTTTATTTCTGTTAGTATGTTTTAAGACTTACTTTGTCCATTACTGGTGTTGCTACACCAGCTTGCCTCTCTACCCCTCTCTTTTTGACAGTCTCTTACTATGTAGCCCTGACTGGCTGAGAATTTACTGTTTTAACCAGCCTGGTCTCGAACTCACAGAGATCCAACTACCTCTGCCTCTAAAGTGTTCATAAAAGGCATGCACCACCATGCTTGGCTTCCCAACTTTCTTTGGATTAGTGTTTGTGTGATATAGTTTTCTACATCCTTTTAATTTTCTTTTAACTTATAAAGTGTATCACTTAGCATTAAAAAGGTCATTTTTTGAAGCATTTAATTCATTATTATTCAAACAGTTACAGATATGAGGTTAAACATATATATATATATATATATATATATATATATATATATATTCTATTTCTCCTGTATGTACAGAAGATTCTTGTTTTCTTTTCTTTTTTTTCTTTCTTTTTTTTTTTTTTCAAGACAAGGTTTCTCTGTGGCTTTGGAGGCTGTCCTGGAACTAGCTCTTGTAGACCAGGCTGGTCTTGAACTCACAAAGATCCGCCTGCCTCTGCCTCCCGAGTGCTGGGATTAAAGGCGTGTGCCACCACTGCCTGGCCTTCTTCTTCTTTTTTTTACTAAAGGACATCAATAACTTTTGGGAGGGGAGGGAGTTGGAGACAGGGTTTCTCTGTAGTTTTGGAGGCTGTCCTGGAACTAGCTCTTGTAGACTCTGCGTCCCGACGTGCACCAGCACAGCCCGGCCTTGTTTTCTTTTTAATCAATTGATTCCATTATCCTCTACTCCATTCTGCGTGTAGTGTTGTATTATTTTACTCTCTTAGTTATGGCATGCTAGTATCTTTGGCTTAGTTTACCTTCAGTTAACGTTTGTTTTCATCTCTTATTTGCTGTGACAGAATGCCAGACAGAAACTACTTAAAAAAGGAAATATTTGCTCTGACTCCTGGCCTTGGAGTGTCAGTCCATCATAGAAAGGAAGGCACATACTGAAGGTGCCTCATATCCTACACATGTAGACATATAGGTTAATCACTAGTGCAGGGGCGAGGCCACAGCCTTCTCAGGCCTGCATTTCCTCCAGCTAGGCCTGCCTCCTAAAGATTCTTTATCCTCTCTCTCCATTGCCATTTACTAGAGGACAAGCCTGCAAAACATGGACCTCCTTCCCCAACCTATCCCTGGCCCAGGAGGGTGCACATTTCAGATTTAAGCATGGTGGTGTTTGATGCTTTTCAAAGAAGGTGATAAAGTTCTCTCGACACTTTAATGTACCCCTTCTTATGTCATTATCATGTATCTTAAGTCTGCACGTACATAAAGCCGCACAAGATGTGTTTGTTCTCAGATAGTTTTACTGTAACACTGGGAAATTTCAGCCTGAGGTAGTCATGAACTCTGGATCCCCAGCAGCAGCAGAACCGGGCAGGGACCTTAAAGAACCAGTGCTCTGGGGGAACTGTGTGGGATAACTGTTCTTCTTTGCCCCAAGAGCAGCAGGATGAACTGGCTGTGACACTGCAAGTGCAGGGGAGAGGAAGGAGGAGGAATCACTGAGGACCAAACCCGAAGGCCCCTCGGCCAGGTCACCATGGTAACAGCTTCCAAGACATTACTTTTTCACAGGCACTATCTTTGAGGGTGAGCTCATATTTTATTCCTCTTGGATGTCTTTGCCTGCTCTGCTGGCTTTTATTCTCAAGTATACTTTAAATGTTGGTCCGCTGGTGATAAACATTAATTGCTTTGTTTGAAGACCTTTAGGCTATATCTTTAAGGGTTATTTTTTGCAGTTTATTCTTTTTTACACTTATAGTTATTGGTGGTCAGCATTTTAAAGATTTCATTTTATTTTATGTGTGTTTGCCTGCTTGCCTGTATGAGTGCCATGTGCCTGTGCACACCCAAGAGGCGGATACCCTGCAGCTGGAGTTACAGGCAGTTAAGAGCCAAACCTGGGTCCTCTGCAAGAGCAAGCGTTCTTAACTACTGTGCCATCCCTCCAGACCTGTTTTCTCCAACATTGTCTTCTCCAGCCCTGTACGGGTTATGGTCATGTTGAGCACTTTAGAGATGCCATTTGATTTCTTTTGACTAACATTGTTTTTCTGTTGAAAAGTCACCTGGCACTCTTAGTCTTTCACAATATCTGACTTCCTGTTCTTAAGAACCCCCTCAGTTTGGGTTCTTCCTAGTCTAGCCATGCTGTACCCTGTACCTAGGTATTTAGGTGGGAGGGTGTCACAGATATTCTTGAATCTGTGGTTCTATTTTGGAATATCCAAGGATCCTAGGTATCTCCAAATCCTGCATGTATTTTATCTTCTCTTGTACTCCAATTATTCTCTCTCTCTCTCTCTCTCTCTCTCTCTCTCTCTCTCTCTCTCTCTCTCTGTGTGTGTGTGTGTGTGTGTGTGTGTAACCTTTTAACCATGTCTATCACATATTTGTCACTATGTGTTGTATTATGATTTTGGTGTATGTGTGTGGTGTGTGCACTTATGTGTATGTGTGTGCACGGGTGTATGTGGAGGCCTGAGAACAATCCTGGGTTTTGTTCCCTGGGAGCTTTCTGTCTTGTTTTTGTTTTGCAGACAATGCTTCTCATTGGCTTGGAGTGTGCTGAACCTGCTAGCTGGCCAGCTTGTGAACCCCAGGAATCCTCTTGCCTCCACCTCTAAAGAAGAAGGATTACAAGTGTGTACCAAGATGCTTGGCTTTTTTTTTTTTTTCCTTAACATGGTTTCCTGGGCCTTCAACTTAGGTTCTCACATTTGAGTGGCAAGCTCTATACCAGCTAAGCAGCCTCCCCAGGTCTTTCACTATGGATTTTAATCTGAGTATTTTCTAGCAATTCAGATTCTAATTGGCCAATCTTCTCTATCACTGTGTTTAATCTGTTATTAAACACACTCAAGTGAATTCTTGCATCGAGAGGCCATGCTGTGTGATTGACCTGTACATCTAGTTTGAATACAAGTGTGCTGTGAAGGTTCTACAATGATGACATCAACCTAGTGATACAGCCTCTGGAACTGTACCCCATCTGAGTGACGCATATTGGGCATTTTTTTCTCTCAGACTGCTTTTTAGCATCTTCTCTTTTTGATATTTAAAGTTTTAGATATCCTGAACATTTTGCCATGATGTTTTAGTTACTGCTGGGTAGTTACAGTTCTCACCTCGGGTTAGCAGACTGTATCACCAGTTATCTATTTTTCAGTTCTGAGACATTTTCAGCCATTTACTCTTCACCTATTGCCTCTGCTCCTTTACTCTCTCTGGTCTTCTGGAATTCTAATTTGATCTTTCTTTCATTATCCCATCTCCTTGCTTATCTGAACTATATTCTGGGTAATTTAGAGCTGCCTTCTAGTATCAGAATGATCAATTCAGCATTTCCCCCTTTATTTTGAAAATATTTTTAGTTGGGAAAATTCAACACCACTCAGAAAAGTATGAGATCATAAATGTCAGCTTGACAATTTTTTGTTTATGATTTTTTAAAAATTTTATGTGTATGAGTATTTGTCTGCATGTATGTTTGTCTGCATTTATACCACATGTGTGATGGAACCCATGGAGGCTAGAAGAGGGTTCTAGAGTCCCTGGAACTGGAGTTACAGAAGGTTATGAGCTAGGTCACCCAGGCTGCTGCTCTTGGTGTTAGGAGACAAACCCAGGTCCTCTGCAACAGAAAGTACCTTAAACACTGAGCCATTTCTCCAGGTGCCTGCTCCCTCCCTCCCTCTCTCCCTCCTTTTTTTCCCCCAACCAGATCTCTATATGTAGTACTAGACTATCAAGGAACTCACTATGTTGACCAAACTGGGCTTGATTCACAGAGATCCATCTGCTTCTGCCTCCCAAATGCTGGGATGAAAGGTATGAACTACTGTGATAGGCCTTGGCAATTAATTATAAAGCAAATACTCAAATCACTACCTGAGTAATAAAAAAAATTACCAGTAGCTCCAAAGCCATGACATGGCATGTTCTCTCTTGACCTCTAATATTCCCTTCACCAGAGGGAAACCTAATACAGTGGTTCTCAACCTTCCTAATGCCTCGGCCCTTTAATACAGTTCCTCATGTTGTGGTGACCCACAACCATTAAATTATTTTCATTGCTACTTCATAACTGTAATGTTGCTGCTGTTATGAATTGTAATGCAAATATCTGTTTTTTTATGGTCTTAGATGACCCCTATGAATGGGTTGTTTAACACCCCAGAAAGGGGTTATGACCCACAGGTTGAGAACCACTGCCTTAATGGTCATGTACTTATTTTTTTCTTCTTTAATAGTAATTCTATCAGCTGTTCCAATTGAGCTTACTTATATTGTGGCTGTTATATTTGGGTCTGCTTCTTTTATTTAACATTATTTTTGAAGGCTAATCCACGTTTGCACCCATGTTTTATCTTTTTTTCACCACTATGAAGTAGTCTTCTTCATGATTGTTATAACTTATTTTGTCTTGGTTGATATTTGAGTTGGTTTTCCCCCTTTCTGGAAGGGCAATATATTCATTGAACATTATCGTAGATTTGAACAAATGTGCAGGAGTTGAAGGGACCAGCCCCCATTTTGGCAGCCATGACAGTCTAACATGTGCTTGCCTGACCTTCCTTGCCTTAGTAACTAGGAGGTCAGATGCCTGCCTCATGGCAAGGAACCAATCAGAAGTTAGCTGGTGGTGCTATGCTTTACAGCTCTGGGTGTGCTTTACGGATAAGACAAGTGCACAGCAATGATGCTGAGCATAGCAACCACCCTGGGAGGGCCTATGGGCCATCTCCAAGCCTGGAGGCACACCAATCCTGAGCCTGTGCGTAACCCTAGACACTCCCCTTATGCTGCCCTATAAGATCTTTATGCCCTGGTTTCTCAGCGTCTTTCCTAGCCATCCGCCATGGTGGATGGATGAAAGGCCAGAGCTAACATGGAGTTAGCTCATTAAACAACTTCAATAAAACCGCTTGCTGTTTGCATTAAGTTTTCAACTCTGCCTGGTGATTGGGGTAGCCAATCAGGGTTTCTTAGCCTTGGCATGCTGGTGTTGGGCAGTTAAATCTGTAGTGGGGGTTCTCCCATGCACCGAGGGATTTTTGTTAGTTTTTTTTGTTTGTTTTTTGTTTTGTTGTTGTTGTTGTTTTGTTTTGTTTTTGAGAAAGTGTTGCCCTAGCTGTTCCAGAACTCTTTGTAGATCATTCTGGCCGTGAACTCAGAGATCATCCTGCCTCTGCCTCCCAAGTGCTGGGATTAAAGGCGTGTGCCATTTACCCAGCTACTGAGGGATAGATATCTGACAACAGCTGTCCTCACACACTGGATCCCAGCGGCACTTCTCTCCTACTCTCCAGGCATACCAACTCAGCTGCCCTGGCTTGTGGACTACTTTGTTCTGTTTTTCCTTTACAGTGTGATGTTTTGTTTCTCTGTGTTTCAAAATATTTTAATTTTATTGTTATTATTTGGGGTGTGTGTTATTCAATATAAACCAGTGTCATGTATTGGCCAGTGTTATGATAAAGCTGTTTTTTTAAAAGATTTTATTGATTTATTATGGATACAACATTCTGCTTCCATGTATATCTGCACACCAGAAGAGGCAACAGATCTCATAACGGATGGTTGTGAGCCACCATGTGGTTGCTGGGAATTGAACTCAGGACCTCTGGAAGAGCAGTCGGTGCTCTTATCCTCTGAGCCACCTCTCCAGCCCCCTATGATAAAGCTTTCGGGTGTCCTTGGGTGGGGGACCATGGCGGATTCCATGGTAGGCAAGGGTGACCAGAGGTAGGGGACAAACATGTCAGACAGACAGAGCTTAAGTGAGAAGTTTTATTAGAAAGGGGAGGGAGGGGGAAGGAAAGAGAAAATAGGTAAAGAGACACAGAGACACAGAGACACAGAGACACACAGAGAGGACAGAAGAGAAGAGGGAGACAGGAAAAGTCCTGTCTGCTCCAGGGGGACAGCCAGAAGAGAGAGAGAGGGAAGATAGCTGGAAAAGAGCAGAAAGAGAGGAGAGCTGAGAGGGAGAAGAGCCAGAAAGAGAGCCAAAGTGGGCAAAGGTCTTTCTTTTAAAGGGGTCCTTTGCACCTGCGTGCAGACTAGAACTCATGGAACTCTGGTCTGACCAGAGCACTGTCTGAGTGCATTCTGCCAGGTGACAGGGGCAGGCCATGATAATGCCTGAATCCTTACCCAGTGGATGACTTCAGATGTCCAGTTCTAACTCTCCACCTTATTCTCCTGAGAAAAGGTCTCTCACTGAACCTGGGTCTAGGCTGTATGTCAGCAAGCCCCTGAGGTTTGTTTATTTATTTATTGACTATAAGCTTGTTATTGTGGTTGCAATCTTAACTTTGCCCCCAGAGGCCCATGTATTGAACATTTGGTCCCTGGCTGATGGTGCTTTGGGGATGTTTTGAACCTTCTAGAGCAAGGCTTAATGGAAAAGAATTAAGCCATTGGGGTTATACCCCTGAAGGAGAGGTTGGGATAAGATCCGGGCTCCTTTCTTTGTTCCCAAGCTGCCATGTGATAAACAGCTCTGTTTCACCTCACTGCACCATAGTTCCAAAGTGAGCAGGCTGAGCATACATGGCCTCAAATCTCTGAAAACACGAGCCAAAATAAACAGCATCTCAGTGACAGGCAGCCAAATAACACTCTCATGATTCTCAGCACTGTATCTGAAGGGTTTTCTCTTCCCCCCTGAGTGTCTTTTGTTTGATAGTGTCAGACACCTGTGGGTACTGCCGGCATGGGATCACAAGAAAATGAATTCTTGGCTTACAGTTTTGGATCACCGGGCCACCTACATGAGGTTAGCAGGCAGTGGTTTCTCAACAGAGAGGCTCTTCACCTTCTACTCAGTTCCAGGTTCCAGGCTGGCAGAAACGGTGTTGGCTTATTTTGAAATCACTCTTATACTAAATTGTAGCCTCTGGGTTCCAGAATCACTGGTTTATGTTGAGGGTGGCATCGCCTGACGGAGACCTGTCAGTGACAAACCCTTGCTGCCTTGAGAGCTAATTGAAGGTCAATGTACATGATGCTGGTGCCACACTTGTCTTTATGGATATCTTTCATGTGACCTTAGGATTTTGAGTTTATCTTCAGTCTGTCCTAGTTTATTGATGCATTTAAAAAGAGGTTTCAAATATTCTGTCCAGTATTTGTTGTTGTCCCTGCCGAGAGGATTAATCAATAAACCACTTTGCTGTCCCTTAGAACTAACGTCTATAACTTTTAAAAATTAACAGCTTCTGTAGAGCTGGTTGAGCAAAGACCTGGGCTGTTACCAGCAGTGCAGGAGAGCTGGATTTAGCAGTTGCATGCAGACATGTATTCCTGTAGGTCTGTGCTACATGGGGAAGCCCAAGAGGATGTGTATGTAATAAATGGAGCCTTGGAGTGTACTTAGTACACTCAGTACTTAGTACTCAGTAAAGGCTTCAGATGTACTTGTGGTGACGACTCTCAGGATGCGTCTCACTCAGGAGAAAAGTGGACCCAAGTACAATGGATGCCAGGTTCTGGGACTTATTCAGTGCTCTTGAGACTTCTAGGGAAGCAGGCTCCTCCTCCTCCTTTTTCTTCATCTTCTCTTCCTTCCCCCATTTATTCCTTCTCATCCATTTCCGATTGTTTTGGTGTTACGAAGCAGTATCACTACATAGCCCAGGCTGGCCTGGAACTCCTGCCTCTCCTCTTGAGTGCTGGAGTTGTAAGCTTGTATCACTATTCCTGGAGAACTGTTTCCTGGGACAGCACTATTTACTTTCACCTTATACAGCTTCGCCATAATAGTCACGCCAGCATTGCACAAGGAGGTGCATCTTGCTTTGCATTTTTTAGAATTTTGAAATTAATCTCTGTTGAGTGTCTCTATACAAGGCAAATTCCTTCCTTCCTTTCTTTCCTTCTTTCTTTCTCTATTTTTTTTTTTTTGACTTTTTGAGAAAGGGTGTCACTAAGTAGCTGTGGAACTCACAGAGATCTGCCTGCTTCTTCTCCTGCTAGAACTAAAGGTTTGTATCCCTGGCTTGCTTTCTGATTGAATTTGAGGCCAGCTATATACAGAAAGGAATTCATACCGGGTTCTGTAAACCTGATAGAAAGCACATAGCTGGCACTGGAGAGATGATTCGGTGTTTAAGAACATTTGCTGTTCTTAAAGGGACCCAGTTTTGGTTCCCAGCACTTACATATCAACTCCTAATCATCTGTAATTCTAGTTCTAGAGGATCCAATGCCTTCTTCTGGCCTTTGAAGACACTATATGTTTGTGTATGCTGTACATGCATACATACAAGCAAACACTCATATATAAAACATCTTTAAAAAAGAAAGAACTTGTTAGTACACACCTTTAACCCCAGCACTTCAGAAGCAGAGGCAAAATTTCTGTGATTTTGAGGTCAGCCTGGTCTATCAGAACCTTTCTCAAAAACAAGCAAATAAACACCCAAGGCTAGGAAGTCATAGGCCCTGGGTAGCTGATGGCTGTTGTCTTGTTAAATGGGCATGTTATCAAACTGCCTGTGAAAATTTGTGTTACAGCCACAGATTAGGGACATCTTCAACCTTGATCAGAGAAACTTCTTGCAGCAGGCTGGAGTTAACATAGAGACTCATAGCCTGTCAGAGTGCTGGAAACAATGGCTGTCAAGTGTAAAGTGGGGCATCTGTATCAAGCTCCCTAAGCCCAGGGAATATCACAGAATATGACGTGGGTATAATGTAAGAACCAGAGGACCAAGGAGGAGTGCCACAGCAGTCTTCCAACATGACATGGCTGCTGCTCTCACGGACTCAGCAGCTTTGGTCACCTGCACAAGACCAAGTCAATCAGCATCCTACATCCCAGTTATGGATGCTGCTGAGTTCATGAGGCCTCAGTCTGGTTGAGGAGCTATTCCCAGTTGATGGCTGCCAGGGGATGGAGGGAGAGTCATTTTTCTTTGGAGGTGTGGCCACTGTTAGTATGCCCATGCTATGTGCATGCAGGCGGCACTAATTGAATTCAGTAGGTTATTAAAATAAAAAAAGGAAGAGGGAGTGGAGGTGGGAAGGGGACATATTGGGGGGAACCTGGGGGAGGGAGAGGTGGGGGTGTATATGTTCAAGATACATTCTATACATGTATGAAATGGTCATTATTTTTTAATAGTCTTAAAAAAAATAAGCTTGAGTCCGGGTGTTGGTGGCACACGCCTTTAATCCCAGCACTCGGGAGGCAGAGGCAGTAGGATCTCTGTGAGTTCGAGGCCAGCCTGGTTTCCAGAGCGAGTGCCAGGATAGGCTCCAAAGCTACACAGAGAAACCCTGTCTCGAAAAGCCAAGAAAAAAAAAAAAAAAAAGCCTGAAGCAAACTCACACTTGTCAAATTTGAGTCCCTTTCCTGTCATATGGCTTTGTGCCCATCAGATAGTGCTACATTTCTTTACAGCTGGGGATACTCATGCAGTGAGAAACAAGAACAGTTCCAGGGGTCAGCCATTAGGCTACACATTCAACATGGCCATCGGCAGTGGCAATGTGTCAAACAGGATTTGAGTGTTTACATGTCTTGAATAACCCTAGAACCTGCAGTCTGCTGAACTGGGTCCCTGAAAGCCTTTTAATTCCCATGGCCCTTCTTCTGGGCTAGCAGCTCAGTAAATCTTTCTAGTAAGTTTCCATGAGTTCACCACCCAACACCATCAACATAAACAGTGCCTCTGTCCTCAGCCTCTCCCCAAGTATCAGTTAACTCAGAGTTGAAGCACAATGTGTTAGTGGCTTTTCTGTTACTGTGGCAAAAGAAAGTGACCAAGGAAACTTGTGGAAAAAAGGAATTTTGGCTTGTTGTTCTAGAGGGGTAGAGTATACAACGGCGGTGACAACAGGGTGGCAGGCAGGAGGCATGGTGGCTGGAGCAGGAAGCTGAGAGCTCACAAGCAAAAAGCAGAGCAAGAGGGACACTGGGAATGGGAAACCTTTGAAACCTTGAAGTAACTTCCACCCCCAGTAACTTCCTCCAGCAAGGCCACACCCACTAAACCTTCCCAAACAGTGCTACCAACTGGGGACCAATTGTTCAAATACATGATTATATAGGGGACATTCTCATCCAAGCACTGAACACAAGAACAAAAACATTCATAATTTTGGCAATTTCCTCAGTAGCATCATGCAGGAATATGATTTGCCAGACCCGTGGAACATGCTCATCCATTGCCACACAGCCACCTTTCCCTAGGGATGGACCACTGAGACCCCCTCTGCTTCTACCCCTCTAACTCTCCTGTCCACTGCAGGCCTTCATCTTACTGCAGGGACTTGGCTTTTATGTATTTATAGCCCTACTAGTAGGTTGTTTTGTTGTTTTTCAAAACAGTCGCTTCTCTGTGTAGCCCTGGCAGACCTGGAACTCTCTGTAGACCAGGCTGGCCTTGAACTCAGAGATCTGCCTGCCTCTGCCTCCTGAGTGCTGGGATTAAAGGTGTGAGCCACCATCTCCCCCCTGCTAGTAGTTTTAAGGTAGACTGAGTTCTAGTTTTGTCAAAAGCCTCCTGTGGAAGGCCTTTCAGGGCCAGGGGGCATGTGCCATGGAGAGAAGGGGAAAGACTGACTATGAATGGTGCTTTACATTTCTAAGCTGTTGAGCTAGTATTTATTGGACACTCTGTGCCAGGTCATGCTCTGGAGACGTCCCATGTAAGTCACTCATGGGGAGGGTCACTGGGTCCTTAAGTCACACCGTGCTTTTGGAATGGGGCAGAGCCACAGGACCAAGTAAAGATGGCCATTGCCTCCAGGCAGCTCCTTGCCTTTTGCTCCCACTCTGTTGACATATCCTCTGTCCTGTGCCCCTGCCAGTCCCCTCAAAGCATGAGATCTCAACCTAGGGGCCATACTAGACTTGCCTGGAGACCTCCCACAGCCATCATCTCTGACTCTGTTGTGTGGCTTCCACACTGATCTGTAAGGGTTTGTCTCTTTGTCTGTCTTCCCTGTTTAGGAGGTCGCTTGACTTCCACCTCTCCAAAGGCATTCAATGAATGAAAAAGTGCTATCATTTCTACCTGAGGATTTCTGGATCCCACTTTGTCAACTGCCCCAGGCTAAGGCAATGATCTTTCTCACTTCCTAATAGATGTTTCTGCTCCACTCCTGCTTTCTTCATTGCCTCAAAGGGGCTCACTGTTTAAATTTTTAAAATTACATTTGTGTGTGTGTGTGTGTGTGTGTGTGTGTGTGTGTGTGTGTGTGTGTAAGGACTTGCAGGAGTCACTTCTCCCCTTCTACCGTTAAGTCCTGGGGATCGAACTCAGGTCATCAGGCTTGGCATCTTGTTGAGCCATCTCACTATCTCAGGGGTGCTCTCTCTCTCTCTCTCTCTCTCTCTCTCTCTCTCTCTCTCTCTGATGCTGTCTTTGTCTCTCTCTCTCTCTTTCTGACTAATCAAGTGTGCTCTTGCTCTGATTCAGCCCTTTGATGTTTCTCCTTGCCCTGTGGATAAGTCAGGGCTTCCTTTCCTGCCTCTGTTCCTCCTGAACCCTGTGTCTAGTCATGTTCAATGGTAAAGTGTGTGGTGCTAGTATATTTAGGCCCCAGTGCCTTTGCATATGTGCCTTCCCCCTAGAATGCTCTGCCTGGCAATCTCCTACCCATCCTTTGAGGGTCACATTAAAGTCCTTACTCTGAGAAGCCCTCTAGGACTCTACCTCTTCCACTTCCAGCGTATTACACATCAGGTTAGTTCTTAATAACAGCTGTAATAGTTGTCCATATATTTATGCCTCTGCCTTCCACACTCCTCTAGACTCTGGGCACCTGAAGCACGAATTCCTGTGTTTGATGTCCTTAGCTCTCTGGTGGACTTCAGATAGTGCCAGAAGGAATAGCCAGGGAGGACCAGAGATGGATGCAAGCCTCTGTGCACAGTGAAAACTCTGTCAGCCTGAAGAGTCTAGAAAGAAGCATCTAAAGGACACTGACTGTCACATTGTTACATAGCTCAACTTTCCAAACACAGCTCCCAATCTCATTTTTCTTCCCCCTCAGCTCTTCCTCCCTTGCTCCCCTGTGCTAGTTAGGGTTACTATTGCTGTGATGAAACACCATGACCAAAGCAAGTTGAGTAGGAAAAGATTTATTTGGCTTACACTTCCACATCACTGCTCATCATCAAAGGAAACCAGGACAGAAGCACACGCAGGGCAGGCACCTGGAGGCAGGAGCCGATGCAGAGGCCACAGAGGGGTGCTGCTTACTGGTTTGTTCCCTATGGCTTGCTCAGCCTGCTTTCTTATAGAACCTAGGACCATCAGTTCAGGATAGCCCCACCCACAATGGATTAGGCCCTCCCACATCAATCACTAATTAAGAAAATGCCCCACAGGCTTACCTCTAGCCCAATCTTATGGAGGCATTTTCTCTACTGAAGCTTCCTCCTCTGATGACTATACCCATGTCCAGTTGACATAAAACTAGCCAGCACCACACCCCACTCCCTTCCCTTCCCTTGCCTTCCCTTCCCTTCCCTTCCCTTCCCTTCCCTTCCCTTCCCTTCCCTTCCCTTCCCTTCCCTGTCTTCTTTCCATTGCTATTTCACTTAAACATTAGCCATCTGCTACACAGACAGCATTGTAGCAGTTGATGGGCTGTAGCAAACAACGGGAGCAGTGCACTCAGAACTCCACCATGGTGTCCAACCAGGCTGTTTCCATTTGTCTATATTTCCCCCATCTTTGTATGCCTACATCCTATTGCATACTTGTAACCATAACAGAGTTTTAATTTTGTAGTCTGCTTTTAAATTTAATATAGAAGCATTTTCCATGTTCCTACACAGTCTTCACAATTATCACTTTAATGATCTCATAATATTCCACTGAGTGGACGCACCAAGTTTCACTTAACTGTTTCCTTTCTGGCAGACGGCTGTGGTCCTGTTGCAGACAGTGCTGGGATAATAAAGCAGATTTTCACTCCCTTTTCTTCTTCCTCCTTTTTACTTCTTCACTCCCATCCCCTTTTCTTTTTCCAAATCTCATCTCTTCTGTGTAGAAAAAGGAATCACCTTACTAGGCTATAAGATTTTTAGAAAAAAAAGTGACTCAAAAATTGTTTTTAAAGTGAGCTAAGAACATTGTGCTTTTGAAACATTGTAAATGGTAACCATTTTTATTCTCAAGAAGTAGGAACACAGGGCCAAGGAGGATCAGGTTGGGGAAGGTTCAGGCTTGTGACAGGGACATATTGTTTATGATGGGAGAAAGCAAGAGGTGGAGTAAATGGCTGTCAATAGGAGATGTTTACAAAATGATGCCTGATGCATGTCCATGCTGGGGCAGGAAGTGGCATTAGAAGGGACTTCAGGGATGTGTGCTGATGTAGACAGGTAGGCCTTTAAAATTCTGTTTCCATACTTATTTGTTTGGTGTGTGTGTGGTGTGTGTGTGTGTGACCTCTTGTGGAGGTCAGAGGATAACTTTCACAAGTCCGTTCTCTTTCTATCATGTGGGGCATCAGGATTGAACTCAGGCTGTCTGGACTGGCAACTGGTGCTTTTGTCCACTGAGTCATTTTACTGGCCCAGATAGGGCTTTTTATATATATATATATAACAAACCCATTTGCAAATTGTTTGTGGGTCACTACTTACATAAAGACAGTAAAAACTCAGACCTGTGTAAGAACATGAGGGCTGTAATATATGTGTGTAAATAACAAATGCATGCAAGAAATTAACTCCTATTCCTAAAAGCTACTCACTAGATATGGTTGCTGGTGCTGGGGACACAGAGAGGCCTTTGATGGCTAGGTGTCTTCATTTTCCCCTTCCCAATACCCTAGGCGTCGCTGGTGCTAGGCAAGCCCTCTACCGTTGAGCTATTTCGATGACCCCAAAGTTGAATGATCTCATCACAGAGGATCAGTACCTGGGGCATGGTAGCCATAAACACTTGGAAATGCTCCCAAAGTGGTCATAGTGGTCACTTCTGCTCAGAAGGGTCAGAGGGAATCTAAGCTGAACTGTAGTGGCTTCACTTTTTTATTAAGAAAGGTATATTCAGGCCAGGTCTGGTGGTTCACACCTATAATCCTAGCACTTGGGAGGCTGAGGCAAGAGAATTGGGGGTTCAAGGCCAGCCTGGACAACATGAGTCCCTGTCTCAAAAACAAAAACAAAAAGAAAGAAAGAAAGGAAGAAAATGAAAAGTACATTCCCAAATTACTTGCAGAACAAAGAATTTATTTTAACATGCTCTTGGCTGGGAGACACACACACACACACACACACACACACACACGCACGCACGCACGCACGCACGCACGCACGCACGCGCGCGCGCGCGCGCGCGCGCGCGCGAACTTTCCCACTGTCTTGTTTTACTATTTGCCATTGTACATTGATATAGAACCTGGCCATAAGGAAATAAAATTAGAATGTGTTTAAATATGCAAATGTCCTACTGCGGAGAGTGGGTTGTTAGCTTTCAGGTGAAAAGATAGCTTGTAGGTTGTTTGGGACAGTGCTGGTGGCCTGGGGAAGAAAGAAGATGCAGTCCTGGATCCTTCCTACCGACTCTAGGCAGGTGGAAGTTGGGAGTTCTGAAGTGGAGTCTTTGCCCTGAGTCCTAGATGGAGGGACAACAGATGGGGCCACACAGCCCTGCTGCCCAGACCGAGGGGAACAGGTGGAGGCTGAGGGGTCAGAGTGTGAATGCTGGCGATTCATGAGTGTTGCAGGTGGGCGGAGTGCCCAGCACAGGGGCAGTGACAGCTGGGCAGCATGTGGTCGACAGAGGGAACAGGCAGAGGGGTGGGGGTGGAGGCCCTAGAGAGTAGAGGACAAGGGAGGGAAAGAGGACAGCCCCCTGTCCCCCACAGCTGTGGCAAGAATGAGGTCAGAGGTCCCAGGCTGCTAGGAAAGGTCTAGGAAGCTGCGGATGAGGGAAGAAACTGAGCAGGCAGGGTGCCCATCTTCTATCCTTTCGCCTCCTTCTTCAGCCCCAGCTGTCCTTTGTGTAGCCCTAAACCTGAGGCATTTGGGCCACTCCAGCAGCTGTACCAGGCCTTTGGCTGGGTCAGAGATTGGGCAGCCGAGGAAGCAGCTGCCACTGCTCCCTCTGGAGACTGGGTGGAAGAGCAAGGAGGTGGCTAGGGCCACGCCATACTTCTCTGTGGAGAACTCTTTTCGCCTACTGTACTTACCTGGTTTCTCCTGAGTTAAGTGTTAGGGTAGGAAGGGCCAAAGAACTGCAAATGGCAATTTGTATGAATCTGGGTCAAATGCTCAAGTGCTACCAGTCACAATACCACCAACTACTCCCAGCTGCTCATTCAGATGAGTCTATAGTTTATACTTGACAGACGGGGAAAACCGAGGCTTCTTGGTCATATTCTCAGAAGGGACATTTGAGTAAATTTACTAGGCCCTAGAGACCAAGCTCACAGCCTTTTAGGAGAATTGGGTGACCAAGGGTTCTGTGCCCAGATGAAGGAGGGTTCCCAGAAGTACCAGAGGTGGAAGGTCAGTACTGAAAGCAGATTCCTGAGGCAGGCTGGTGGGAAGCACAGGGTGCTGGGAACTCTGTCTTTGGAAATCTTCCCAGGGCAGGGAGTGCTCCCGGCACATGCTTTTTGGGCACTTTCCCGAGATTTTGCCTGAAAACACGAGGTGACGTGGTGGGAGCAAAGAATTTTGTACTGGGCATCGGGGAACCAGCGTCACCATCGGTGGGCATGCTTGCTGGGCATTCCTAGGACTGGTCCCCTGGTCCTTCAGCTGAGTTCCAGCATCTTTGTCCCATTTTGAAGTTCATCTTTAGCTGTTACCTGAGGGATCCGCCCTCCAGGCTCAACATCCCTCCCAGGTTCCAGTCCCTCCAGCAGGGGGACCCAGAGCTCCAGACAAGGGCGCAGACCCGTGCTACTCAGCTTCACTGTAGGAGGAAAGGGAGGAGAATCGCTGTTCTGTCTCCCGCGATGCTGCGAGGGGCAAGAGAGCCCCCAAAGATAACGTGGTCACACTGTCCTTTAACACCTCGTTCTGGACCATCGGCCACGTGCTACTGTGCCCAGGCACCAGTCCTCTGTGATGAGATCATCCAACTTTAGGGCCAGCGAAATAGCTCAACGGCAGAGGGCTTGCCTAGCACCGGCGACGCCTAGGGTATTGGGAAGGGGAAAATGAAGACACCTAGCCATCAAAAGGCCCCTCTGTGTCCCCAGCACGAGCAACCATATCTAGTGAGTGGCTTTTAGGAATAGGAGTTAGTTTCTGATGTGTGGGTCCATAGAGGGAGCAGATGGCGGGACCACAGGCCACCTCTCTTCCCCGGCCTTAGGCAAGTGGCCCTGCTTGGGGTGCAAATTCCTTCCGGGATCAGAGCTGAGGTGACATGAATCTGAAGGGAGTGTCTGTAGAATGGCATTTAGAGTTGTGCTTAAGATCAGGGAATGGGGGCCGGGAAAAGACAAGCAGCGGGAATGAGCCTGTGTGACCGGTTTGGACGAGTGAACGAGGAACGAGTGAATGCTCACTGTCCTGTGCACGCCTCACTTCCATGCCCGCTGGAGAGGAACGCAGCCTATGAAAATGTGTGTGTGGTAGGCTTTCTGACAGGCTCACTGCCCTGGGGCCCCAGCTGAGCAAACGGCGCTCCACCCCAGTTGGCTGTCGGCTTGGCAGGGTGAAAGCCTTTCTGGCTTCAGTGTCACCCTTCATGCCTCAGACTGGTACATGGCACCACAGTAGAGGGCCATTGTAAGGCCACTGTGCTCATAACTACTGTTGCTTTTCAGTCCCCTCTGTTTTTCCCTGAGCTGTGGAGTTTGTGTGTGTGTGTGTGTGTGTGTGTGTGTGTGTGTGTGTGTGTGTGTCCCCAAAGTGAAAACCAGCCAAATGCTCATCAACTGAAGATGGGACAATCAAAATGTGGCCTGTCCCTGAAATGAAATCTAAGTATTGAGCTAGTGAGATGGCTCAGCGGGTAAAAGAGCTTGATGTGCAAGCCTGGTGACCTGCGTTAGAACCCTAGAACCCACAGTGGAAGGAGGCTACAGACTCCCAAGTTATCCCTCTGACCTCCACAATAAACGGAAGAGGAGGAGCAGGAGGAGGAGGAGGAGGTAGCTGTTGTTGTGTATTGATACATGCTACAACTCAGATGAACCTTGACAACATTAAGATATTTGAAGGAAGCTTATCACAAAGGATTATTGGTGAGTATCCAGAACAGTTAAATCCATAGAAGGAACACTTTGTCGCTGACCATGGTGTCCAACCCTTTAATCCTAGCAATTCGTGAAAGCTGAAGCAGGAGGATCATAAATTTGAGGCCAGCCTGGGTTATATAGTGAGAATCTGTCTCAACCCTTCCCAGCAAAGATTCGAGTTGTCTGGGACTGGGGAGGGAGAGTAGTTGCTAACGGGCATACGGTTTCTTGGAGGGAGAGGATGAGAGTTCTGAAATGAAATGATGGTGATGATTGCACAATTCCGTAGATCTGCCCTCAGAACCACTGCCTGTACACTTTAAAAGAGTGAACTTTATGATACAAAATTGTTTCTCAATAAAGCTGGTAACATTTTTTTAACTGGGTGTCCTGAATGTATTCTGGTAACTCTAGTTGGTGAACATTTGGCTTGTTTCTGCTCTTAAGCTATTCCGAGTAACACTGCTGTGAAAATCCACCCTGTTTTCCCCCTTTCACATCTCGAGGGCTGGCGCTCTCCATGATGAAGCACACAGAATCAGCTGCTTCTCTTTATTGAAGGGCAGCGACGGATGGCTGGAGAGAAAATAGGGAGGCCTCTAACAGAAGTCACATGACCTCTCCCTGCCTTGATTTCCCCTTCTGCCCAGTGAAGGGGAGGGTAAGCAGATAGTCACTTTTCCTTGTCTTTTGGGGGGTGGTGGTGGTGTTAAGGAGCTCAGGAAGGTGCTACTCAGAGTAAAGTTCTGATGGGTCTGTCAAGTGGCGGAGCCAGTCCGTGTCTTTTGGATGGTGAAGGATGGCAAATAGATCATCCAGGGGGAACTCTTTGACTACAGATAAGGCCAGGGAAGCCAAGAAATCCCTGACTGGTGCCTGTGATCTGGGATGGGTTATGGGCTGGGCTATGGCCATCAGAAGAGGAGGAGCTGGTGCAGGGCAAGACCGAGTCTTTATTGATGTTGGGGTTCCTGCAAAGGCCTGGGAGCATCCCCGAAACACCCAACAAAGGACCAGGCTTAGGAGGTGGGGGGAAGGGAGGGGTTTCCAGGTCTGTGGGCAGGTAGAGCACCAGGCAGAGCCAAGTCCAGTCAGCAGTGAATATCTGCTTATGTCCCCTTGGGCATGCAGAGGTGGTGTGGAGAGCCTGGCCTGTGCTCAGCATCGCTCCCTCTGATTCATCTCCTTACTGCCTTCTTCTCTGAAGCTGTGAGCATGCTCAGATCTCCCTGCAGCTAAAACCAACCTCTTTTTGACCTCCTTCTCCTGCAGCTAACCATCCATCTTTTGTTCTTTTCCCTGCCAAGCTCCTTCAAAGACTATTTTGCACCCACGACTTCCACCGTTAACTAACTGCGGCAGCTTTAACCCCTGAGAGGCCCGCACACACCCACCCTTCCTATGAGGATTCTTCCAGGTCTCCATTCTTTTCTTGTCATCAAATATGACTGCTTCCCTCTGGGGCCACTCAGCACCTCTCTTCCTGAAATGCCACCACTCCCCTTCTGGCAGCTTTCCCTCTTGGTCCTGGGAACCACAGCCTAGCTTCCTTGCAACCTCCTTGGAGTAATCTTGCTCCTCCCCCAGCCCCAGTGGGAATCTTGTTCCCACCTGGACAGAGATGACTAGATTCCTGTTCCACACCATTGGCCTTTCCAGAAGCCCACAGAAACCTTGTAGGGCCACATGTCACTTGACCTACCCTCTGTCTGCATTGCCAGCATCTCTCTCATCAGCCATCAGTATCTCTCCTGGACCATTTTCACCTTTTTGCTTTCCCTTGGTTGCTGTGCTTGGCCAGCCACTGAGCCCAGGAGTCCTCCCATGCAACATCTGTTCATCTTCTCTGTTCCCACTGCTTCCTCATCTGTTCGGCTTCACACTGTCTTTGACCAAGGCTGCTGACACATCTCCAGCTTCCACCTCCTTCCTCCAGGCCCTTTGCGATTGTCTTTCTAAGTTAGATTGTCTTGGGTTAGGCTGAAGTTCAGCAGCACAGTGTTTGCCTAACATTCACGGGCCCTGGGTCAATCCCCAGAACCGCAAGAAATGAAGTGGCAGCTTCCAGATCCTTCAGTTCTCTGTTCAAAACCCTCTAGAGCTTTCAAATAACCAACAAAGTAGGCTATGGTTGATTGTCTTACATTCTGAGATACACTTTCATGTAACAAGAGAGACAGGGCTGCTATTTCTCCTCCCAGAGAAGAGAATGGGAGTGGGCTCAGGGAATGTGGAGCTGAGACCTCTGGTACTATTGGTGCCCCACCCTGGAGGTTTGGTCACTGTCACCATGCTGCCCAGACTCAGATTGAAGCCTCATCAAGCCCCTCATCTTCCTCAAGATATAGCAAACACTTTGTACCTTCGGGCTGTTTGTTTTGTCTACCCACAAAGGTCCTTCCCATGCCACCTGTCTTTCTCCACAAACAGAGCATCCAGCCCCTCCTCAGCTTGCTTTCTCTGGAAACCTTCCAGCCAGTGCCTGCTCAGGAAGCTCCCTGCCTAGTCTGCAGCACCTGGAACACATAGCCTTGAGCTCTGGCAGACTCTCAGCAGGTGGTCCCACATATGCACCATCTTCCTAAGTGGGCTTCAGGCAATACAGCCAAGTAAATGAAGGAATGGTTGGTCGGCTGAGGTTCTCCTTCAGGGAGATCTCAGCCCCTTTCCCCCCACGAGCCGAGAACACCTCTGTGGTCCTGTTCCAGTCTCAGCTACGCACATGGCTCTGCTTAAGTCTTCCCAGTTCTGACTTGTCTGTGATTATCAGCTAGGAGCTTCATCTTTGCTATATCCCAGGTGTGTAGTGAGCATTCCAGGGATGCTGTTTGTAGGAAAATCTTCCTGAGTGCCAAACTGCTATACATTTTGTGCAGGGCCTTTATTGTGCTATCAGCATGGGTCCCTGGATCCCACAGGGTGTGTTTGCATTCTGTCCCCCTTCCCGGTGAGATGGGGAGAGATGGAAGCTGAGGACTCTCTCTGTCCCCTGTGACTTTGGCAGATAGGGCTCAGAGCTCACCTCACTGCTTGGCTCTTCCCCAGGCCTCAGTTGTACCCTGACTTACAGGAGGATTTGGGTAAATTTATTCTTCCATTTCTGGATTTCACTTCCCTGGTTTGTCCATGGAAACATTGAGTTAAAGCTCAAATGTTCATTTTTTCCCCGCATGGATAATAATCTATATTCAAACAAAGCCTCACAACAAACAAACAAAATCCAGCCAACCAACCAACCAACCAACCAACCAACCAAGAACAACAGCACATATGTAAAACAGAGAATTCTGCCTAAAGCAGAAATGGCTCCCCCAAGACCCTAAGAAACCCTCATCCTCCTCCCTCACCTGGGACTCTTCTGCCAGTTCTTAGGTGTCCTTGGTATGTCTAGATCCCCACATGAGAGGGCGTGGCCTTCCTTCCCTTCCATCCCTGTAGAAGCTCAGCTGGAGGTGGAAAGACTGAGGTCAGAGATCAGAGGCTTTCCCTCATCCTTCCAGAGAGAACTGTATATAAGGTTCTTATAAACATTTGTGCTTATGTCTGTGACTGTGAACTTTTTCTGGAGGTCCTTGCCTTCTTATCCTGGCCTACCCTCTGATACCCAGAGGGGTTCTTAACTGTCACTGAGTAGAACAAGGTGAATGCATGATGACAATGTGGTTAAAAAGAAACGCCCTTAGCCCCTTTCTTGGGCAACTGGAAAGGGGAGAGAGGGAGGAAGAGACCTACATTTCTGGTCTTCAAAGGCAGAACAGGGTGGGACTGGAAAAGGAAGGCGCTTACAGGAAGTCATCAGCAGGATGGACAGAACTGGAGTGGTGTGGCACACTGCCCTGCAGGCTCTTTGTCCTGACTTCCGGTTCTTATCCAGGTCTCTTGGTGCATGCAGTGCCCAGAATAATGCTGAAAACCATGAGAAAGGATCCAGAATAATTTGCCTGCTGGAAGGAAACAGTATATACTTCTTTCTTTTTCTATTTTCTTTATGGTGCAAGGAATGGAACAGAGGATTCTCTGCACTCTAAGCCAGAAGCCTACGATTGAACTATACCCCCAGTCTTAGAAGAAGTTGTTGGTTTTTTGAGACAGGGTCTCAATATGTAACCTAGGCTGGCTAGGAACTCACTGTATAGACTAGGCTGATCTTGAACTCCTGATCCTCCTGCTTAAGCTGTCTTAGAGCTGAGAAAACAGACATGTACCGTCATGCCTAGCTTCAGAGGAGAATCCTAAGACCTCTTCCATTCCCCAGGCTCTTCCAGGAGTCCACCCAAATCTTGACACCTATGTTTTCTCTCCTTGTTGGTATCCCCAGGGGTGGGCAGGCTTCTGCGGAGTTTGGGGGCAATGAGGAGGACTCCAGAAAGGAGAAAGGTCAGGGCTGCTGAACAGGGCTGTCCCAGTAGCATCTCCACCTCTGCCCAGAGAAACCAGGTCACGAGGCTTAGAAAGAAAAGACAGGACTGAGAGGAAATTGGGTAAAATCAGGGCCCTGGGATCTTTTCACTTATTGTGACATCATCTTGCCCCAGAGTCACATGCTTAGCAAAAAATTTCACTTGGGTACCTTTAAGGGCACTGAAGCCTGGTACCTGTGGGATTTGGCCCCAACATAACTCCACTATCAGCACAGGGCAGATTTCAGTATTTTGAACTTTGGACTCTCCTTCCCTCCCCTTCTCCCCATTGGCCTGGCATTGCTGTTTCTTTTTTTTTAAAAGATTATATTACATTTTATTTATTTAGTACATGTGCCTGTGTGTGCCTCAGAGTGTGTGTGTGTGTGTGTGTGTGTGTGTGTGTGTGTGTGTGTGTATGCCTGTGTATGTATGTGTTGCAGGAGGGCCACAGTGCACAAATGTGGAGTTTAGAAGACAACCTTTGGGGGACCATTCTCTCCTTCCATACTGTGGGTCCTGGAGATTAAACTCAGGTTGTCTGGCTTGGCAGCAAGGGCATTTACCCACTGAGCCATCTTGTTGGCCTTCTGCTTGCCTTTTTAATACACGGTCTGTGCTCGACTCTCTTTAAGCCAGTTTATGCAGTTCTCATAGCCTTCTAGGAAGTGCTGTTCCTGGTCTAGCCATCATACAGATAAAGGAATCAGGGCTCTGCTGGAGGCAGGGAAAATCATGGCGGGTCATGTGGCTGTGGGAGAACGGCCATCTAGTCCGGGATCTGGGGCATGTGTGAAAAACAGCATAACATTTTTGGCACAGTGTCCATTCCAGCCACTTGGCTCCTCCTCTGCTGCCTCTGTCCTTCCACAGGGTCCTCCTCTCCCTCAAGCCTCTGACTGCCCCAGGCTAGGTTTGCCATATAGCTGACAAGAGGCAGATCAACATTCAAGATAGTATCACAGCTATAACTCAGCTGCAGAACATGTGGCTAGATTGCATGAGGTCCTGAGTTCTGTTCCTCAGCACCAAACAAACAGACACACAACCAAAACAAAACAAAACAAAACCAACCAAACAAGCACTCTCTTTGCCCAGCATGGTCCTGGATTGTATCTGTAATTCCAGCATTGGGGAAAAAAGAGCTAAAATGACTAAGTTCAAGGCCAGCCTGGGCTACATAGCAAGTCCCTGTTTTAAAAAAAAAATTAAAATTAATTAGGAGAAAGACTTTGTACCTTAAAGGCCTTGCTTTAAGGAAAGAAAGGGCCAAGAGGCAGAGATGCCACACAGACCTCAGCCTCTTGTTGGCATGGTGTGGGCAGTGGTAGAATCCCAGCTTGCTCTTAGGAGTGGGGAGGAATGGGAGGTAGGCAAGCTGTCAGCTAGCCTTCATGGAAGGACTGTTCTTTTGCGATCAGATTACCATTTCTTGTTCTCTGAGGGTGGAAGACAGTGGAAGATGCCGTCTCCCTGCATTGGGCTTCCCCCTCTTAAGAAAACTGAATTGCTCTCACCCTTCCTCCCAGCCACTCAGGTTCCAGAAATTGTTCCCTACTGTGATCCCAGCAGAAACAGTGGCTCTTCCTCCTGTAGGCAGAGCCCTTCTGCTCACCCTGAGATCCAGCATGGAAGCAGTAGGGCACTTGGGTTCCCCCAGGCTGACTAATCCAGCTACTGTGTGGTGCAGGCCCTTCTCCAACACAAAAACAGGATTTCTCAGGGTGGGATTTCTATAAGGCACTGAGAGGGAAGGCTTGGGGCTGGGTATGAGCCAGTGCCTACTGACTGGAAGCAAGAGATGAGGTGAGGGCTAGGGACACTGTGGGGAGGGCACTGTGCAGGCAGCTTGGTCTTCTAAGGAGTCAATGCTATAGTCTTTGACAAGATCCTTTCATTTCCCATGTTGCTTCTTTTTCTGGAACACATAGGACTGGACTAGATACTGTGTGGTCTTAGCTGCTGGGGTAAAAGGGAGGCGGAGGAAGAAGAGGGGAGAAAGGAGCACCGCAGTGTGACGCGGACAGTGGTGATATTGAGAAGCCTGGTCACTTCTCTGAGCCTCAGGGTCCTCATCTGCAAAATGGGAATTACTAAGAGCCTGAAAAGCTTTCTGAAAGAAGGACGAGAAAGGGATATAATGACTCAGGATACCGCCTGCAAAGTAACGTGTGTGCTAGAAGCCTGTGCCTTCCTGACATTGCCGGACTGGTTTCCTGAAGAGAGTAGGTTTTGGGATTAGGGGAGGAGCCGAGCTGCCAACCGTTGGTGGTTGTGGGAGATCAGAGAGGGGCCTTCTGGAGTCCCGCAGGTGATTAGGACTCGTTGTCACCACCCTCCTGCCGCATAGAGAAGGGAGGGAGAGAACACGAGAGGCCGCACCTCTGTACTGTCCCAAGGCTGGATTCATACATCACACCATTCGAGAAGCTCACGTTTTCTCAGCTTTTCTCACACAGAATCACTTCCTTTGTTTAGAGGAGGGGGTGGGGGAGGAGACGGAGGGCGACGAGGGAGGGGCCCGCGGGTGCCGCCGCCACCCCCGCCCCCTCCCCCTCCCGGTGTGCGGAACCCGATTGTCACTCAGCTCCCGCTCCGGGGGCGACGGAGGCGCTGGCGCCAGAGTGGAGTCTAGGTTGGCTACCATCCCTCTGGACTTAACAGGCTAGCCCTGGGTTCTCTTGGCATCTTCTGAGGGAGCAACTGCCCAAGGCTTTGAGATTTGGAGACACTTGGTTTGACAGTTCAGGTGGCCAGGAGCTCTGACAGCTTTGGTGTGACCTTGGGTAAGTCTGTGTTTCAGTTCGTGCACCATGATTGTGCAGGAGCGGGGTGGATGAAATGACTGGAATGCCCCCCTTGGGGCAGTCGATGGGCAAGGATTCTGAGCTGGAGCGGGACTAGGCTACTGTTAAGAGTCGGGCACCAGTGGCGTCCCAGGTGGGTGGGCACAGGGCAGGCGTGCGCGCACTCGGGGGAATAGGAGCCTGTGGACCAGCCAGGTCCTGGGTTTAGTCCCTCAAATTCACTCCTGCCATCCAGTCCCAGGTACGAAACAAGGGCACTACCTCTTTAAAAGCGTCCGGGGCTGAGCCTCTGTCGCACCATGTGATTGCTTGAAAGGCCGGGCTGGGAGCGCAGCGGCGGGAGCCTGGAGAACGATGAGCCGGTGCGCGCACGGAGCCCAGAGCCCAGCCCAGCCCGGCGCGGCTCCGGAAAGCCGACCCGGGAACTTAGGGCAACGCCTTTGGGACCCCCTACTGGTTGGCAGGCAGGATGACGAGGTCCCAGCCTCGGGGTCGGCGGACACCTGTGGGCATTGCGGATGCATAGGGGATCGTTGTGGAGTGAGTGTACTGGGAGCCACCTCACACCTGATACAAAAGCCAGTGGTGGAGTGAGTGTAGCTATTTTAAGTTGCTGAATGGAACCTCTGAGGACAAGGGGAGGGGACAGAGGTTAAGCAGATAGTGAGGCTGAGTGCCTGGCCAGCCTGGGCAGGCACTGCGTCTGCTAACTGGGGCACATCTTCGCAGGGCTGCCTATGTCCCCTCCTTCCCAGGCTGGCATCCCCACCGCAGGCTTCCTGACCACAGGTGCTGGCCTCGTGCCCCAGGGCGCCTGTCTGCTGATGTGCCCAGCTCCTGCCCACCATGTCGCCCTACATCTCGGCTTTCCAGGCTGCCTACATTGGCATCGAGGTGCTCATTGCCTTGGTCTCTGTGCCTGGAAACGTGCTGGTGATTTGGGCTGTGAAGGTGAACCAGGCACTCCGAGATGCCACCTTCTATTTCATCGTATCCCTGGCGGTAGCTGATGTGGCCGTTGGCGCCCTGGTCATCCCACTGGCCATCCTTATCAACATTGGGCCACAGACCTACTTCCACACCTGCCTCATGGTGGCCTGCCCTGTCCTCATCCTCACCCAGAGCTCCATCCTGGCTCTGCTGGCTATTGCTGTGGATCGTTACCTCCGAGTCAAGATCCCTCTCCGGTGAGTTCATAGCAGCCCAAGGTACCCTGTGAAACCCTATGCCTGGGGATGAGCTGGAGAAGATGAAAGTGCGTAAGCCCCACAGTCAGTCAGGTATTTATTCTCTGGCTGTTGGATCCCAGCCCACACTTTGCCTTCCTGGGCTCTGTATAGGGATGCTGTGCTGAGCTGCAGTTAGACAAGCAAGAGGGAGCTGGGTGGCCAGAGAATTACCATCCCAACAGAACCCACGACCTCAGTGCTATAACCCCTGGCAGTCAGGGAGCCTGAGGCAGCAGGTGGGGCCTGGAGTAGGGTTAAGACATTTGGAGGCATCCTTAAAACAGGGGACAGTCAGTGTTGGGAATGATCTGGATTCCGTAAGTCCTGGGGAGGAGGAGAACAGAGCTCCAGGGGAAGGTTGAGGATGTGTTAAGGGTGGCACACCAGGGCCAATGGTGCTGCTGCTTCTTGGATCAGAGCAGGCTGCCTTCCGGAAGACACTCTTTAGCTCACTTGTTCTGCAACTGTCTCTATACCAGCCAGCTCCACCCTCCAGGCTGCCCGGCTGAGACCAGAGGGCTAGTTGCCTCTGCCCACCTCTCACTGAGGGGATCTCTTTTGCAGGCAGGGAGAATGCCCAGTGGCTTCCCTTCCTGTTCTCACTGTTGCCTACAGGCCACACCAGAAGTGATTTTTCTAGGCATCTCAGAGCTGGAGGCTTAATGGTGGCAGTTCTCATCATGGGGGCGGGAGGGGGGGCACAGGGTCCATCTACCTTGAGGTTCCCTGCCCAGGCCTACCAGGCCATAATCTTGGCACCAGGCAGTGCCTGGGTCACCAAGTGCCAGCAAGTACCTGGGCACACTGCCAGCAACTGGCTCTGCTGGGGCAGTCTTTTGAGTGTGCTTCCCCCTTTTTGAATTCTTGTCACCAGTCTGTTCTCTCATGGTGAGCCTTAGCCACCTCCAGCACCTGCCATCCTATGCAGCTTCCTAGCTCCCATATCTGGGACATGGGGCCTCTGGTCTCACTTGGCAGTTTGCCCGAGCCGGGCTAGGTACCCAGAGTTCTCTCTTTGGTCACATTTATGCACGTTTAACTTTTCCCAGCCTCTTTTCATGTCACATGTGTCCAGTGAGGGAGAAGGAACAGGAACTGGAGGAGGGGAAGCAGGCTTAGAGGATCTCCCAAGCCAGGTGTGGAGAGCTCAATCCAACCACATCCTCCCTCTGATTCCTGTGCCTAGGGCCTTGTTGTCAGCCTCTTGCCCCCACCTCCAACCTCTCTCCCTCACAGCCACCAAAGTTTCCCAGGGAAGGTGGGGTGCAGGCTGCTGTTCCTCAGGGAAGAAGCAAACGGTCCAGAAGCCACATAGGCTCAGCTTCCGAGGGCCTTTCATGGTGCCATTAAACCCGGGTTGTTGTTGGCCTGCACCAGTCAAGTCAGTCTCAGTCCATTAGATGGGCTGGGCCTCAGAGCCCTACCATTACAACAGCGTAGCCACATTAGGAATGCAGAGATGGGCGGACAGAGGGAGGCAGCTCAAGAAAGTCTGCCTGCTGAGTGGGTGCCAATGCCTTGGGCCTGTCCCACAGAGGTCATGGACTTCAGAATGTGTCCTCTTTACCCTGTAGGCCTGGGGGATAGAGGTGGCCATGCTGGTAGGACTTGCAGGCTCATTCTCCAAGAGGCAGCTGCTGTTGCTTTGAAGATGGAGTTGTTGGAGAACAGTCCTCTGGGAGCTGAGGGTGTGCACAGTGGAATGTAATACAGTCCTGGGCTTGGATGCTTTTTACAAATGCCTAGCTGTGCCACCTTGGGAGAGCCACCTATTTAACCTCTCAAAACTTTAATTTCTTCATCTGTAAAGGGGGACAGAAATAACTGTGACTGCCTGGAGTTCCTGGAAGAATAAATAGCAATTAGTATTATGCCTGGCATATTGTATGTAGGCTGTAAGTGAGAAGTTTAGCTTCATTATTAATATATGGCTTGAACGGGGCTGGACAGGCAAGCTCTGTTTCCTCAACACAAACATGTGTGTTCTGAAATGGACACATGCACAACACATTCCAAGAAGGTGTCAGAGAACTGTTAAGCTATATCTGTACATGTTTTCCCTCCCCAGTGGACTGCCAGTGCCTCAAAGGCAACAGCCTGGGCAGTGCTCACATCTTGACTGTTTCTGTGAATTATCTAGAATGTCTAGTGACAATGTGTAGTTGATTAAAACAGCTAGATTTCCAGATCACGTGGGTGAGTCTCAAGCAGGCTTTTTGGGAGCCCAGCCTCTATCTTTCTTGATGTGGCTACTGTCCCCCATTCTGCTTCAGGGCTCTGCCCACAGCTGTCCCCACTTGCTCAGCACCATTCCCGGGAGTGCTGTGCTCTGTGAAGAAGAACCTTCTCTCAAGTAAGCAAGGCTCCTGGCCAAGGTATTGATTCCTCTGGGTCCAGGCCTGTCACTGCCCAGCTACCCTGCAGGAGGTACAGATGCTCTGACTCCTTCTGGGCAGCTGGAGTCAGTGGAATGCCAGGCTTTTGAACCCACAGGCACCTGGCTCCCTCTGCCCTGACATGCTAGGCAAAGGTTGATGTGGCCCTGGGCCCTGAGAATGACGTCACTAAGTGTTGGGAAGGTGTGTCTAGATATCTGGATATAGGAGTCAGTCAGGCCTTCATAGAGCAAGGATTTGGTTGGTCAGTAAACCACAGGTTTTATTTCTTTCCACGTAGCCAAAAGTTGAGAGAGAGAGAGAAGAGATTCATCTCATATAATGTGACCCATTTATGTCTTTTTTTGAAGTCGAAATAAGTTGATTGTCAATAATTAGTGATCTTTTACATGCTTCATGCCATCCACCCATGCTTGTGATTGAGAAGCTAATCCCCTTACTCCTGTTCCTGGGACTCCTCAATATTCATCCTCCCACCTCCTCATCCAGGGCTGTCTTGGTACGCTGTAATAATTTGGGTGCTCCAGGGTGCTCCCTGTAAGAAGGTTGTCCTCAGCTAGATGGGTTGCAGTGAAGTGAACAGTGGCAGGTGCTTGGGGGTTAGACCTGAGTCTGAGCCTTGCCTGTGTTACCAGATAACTGTACAGCCTTGGAAGCCATTCAACCTTCCCAGACTTTTCTCTCTGCCATAAACATGGTTGGATCCGAGGTCACTGAGGTTCCCTTTGACTCTAACTCTCTGTGGTTCTTCCTCCTCCTGGTTCCTGCCAATGCTGTCTTGGGATCCTGGGCAGGTTTGTGTTGGGTTTTTCCACTTGTAGTGATTGGTCATGTGGTCGCTATGTTTTGTTTTGTGTATATTTTGTCCCACTGACCGTGTCCAGACTCTCGGTAGTGGAGGTTACTGTCAGCTTCATTCTACAGTTCTTCAGATAAACTTGGGTCAGACACTTGAAAGGTTCAATAATTCTCCTAGACAAACTGCTTACTGGCCAGGAGCAGAACCCAGGCCCACTACCAGATGCTTTTAACTTGTAAGCATGAACCCAAGGGGCAGTCTTGTAGGACATAAGCCCTAGTTTCCCCAAAGCTGTCACCAGGTCCTTTTACCCTCTTACTTTTGCCAGTGTTTGTGCACTCTGTTTGGCTCACACCCAGCATCTCTCCTCCGTGCTAGTGTGCAGTTGAGTCCCTTGGAAGCCCTACTGCTGTCCACGGCTGGAGGTTTGTCTGGGAGGCTAGGTATGCTGGGTTGAGCTTGGAGAGGAAGAGAAATCTGCTAGATTAGATTTGTTTGCTTTTGACCACTGACTCGGAAGCCCCTGATCTGCCCAGGGTTTTGTTTATGTATTTATTCGACAACTAAAATGGCTCACGCACTACCAACACCCCAGCAGCCATCTGTGACCTCTGCATCCTGGAACAGTTGCTTTGGGTCTCCATCTGTTTCCAGAAGAGGTGGGGTGTCTCCAGATGTGCCGTCTAAGGCATTAGTCATAGGCTAGAGTTCACGAGGCAAAAAAGCATACAGAGGAAGTCATGGAGAGGAAACCAAAGGCCAGGGAAGCAGGTTTCTTCATGGTCATTGGGCTGGGAACTTGGTGCTCTTCCCCAATCAGACTCTTCTCAGCCAGGAAAAGAAAATGCTGCTTCAGTGGATTGGGTCAGTGGATGAGTGTGGGGTGTGATGGAGGTGGCTTTGTGTTTGTATTGGGCAGCCTGCAGGTGCTCATGCTAGATGCAGCTGAACCAAGACACATGGCTTTCCTTGCAGAGGTGTTGGGGTGTCTTTCAGGGGTGAAAGCACCTCTTCTCGCACATTGGGATGGCTTCCAAAAACCGTGTGTGTGTGTGTGTGTGTGTGTGTGTGTGTGTGTGTGTGTGTGTGTCTGAGAGAGAGAGAGAGAGAGAGAGAGAGAGAGAGAGAGAGAGAGAGAGAGAAAGAGAGAACTTGTTCTTCAGTTGTCAGCTTCGAGGAAGCAGGGCATGACTAAGATGGCTTGTAGAGAGACCCATCCACCACGGGGTCCTGAGTGGAGCATTAGGGACTGCGAGGAATGTACAGAAGAATAAAGATGCCAAATCCACCAGTACTTCTCCCACCTACAGAGGACGACTGTTAACATTTGGTGTTCCAGAAAATTTCTCCACACACATGCGTATATATTTAGCTACATTATTTTTGCATATGGCAAGTATCTATCTATATATGGTTTTAAATCCTATTTTCTCACTTAACATTACATTACAAACATTTCCACATGTCAACTAAAATTATTTTATGAGGGCTTTTATGACGACAGTATGAGGTTATATTATTATTCATCTTTTAGGTTTCAGCTAAAACAGCCTAAACTCAGGGAATCCACCTCCCGCTCCTGCCATCCAGGTTCACTTTGTCTGTTAGGTTCTCAGCCTGGATGTGCGCCTTGATCCATATTACTTCAGGCTCAGGGAATCTTCTATTTAAAACTTCTCTCTGGGGTCTGGGTAAGCCCCAGAGTTCCCCTACACTCTGTTTACATACTAGGGGTCTTCCATATCTGGCATGGAGTAGGTATGCTTAGCTTCTTTGGGATAAATTAACATTTGGGTAGCACATTTTATTTATCTATTTTTAAGTAGGTGGTTTCTTAGAGTACTACTTTATTATTATTATTTTAAAAAACCACTTCAGGGGCTGGGGAGATGATTCAGCTGGTAAGGGCCCTTGCTGCCAAGGGCCTACATTCAGTCCCTCCCCCTGAGGTGTACATAGTGGAAGGAAAGAATGAACTCCTGAAAGTTTGTTTGTATTCTGTATCCCCCCCCACACACACACGGTGGGGGAGATAATGAATGAATAATAAATATAAATAAATGAAAATACCAAAGAAACAAAAGCCAAAACACTTCACTGATTCACGTTGTTTCAAAGGTCAGAGCCAAGGCCTAGGACCCTGGACCGAACCTCCTATACTAGCTTGCTTCTGTCTGGAAGTATTTTCATATGGGACTAAATATCTCTGAACTCCTCCACACTTTCCTGTTTCACTCACACTGCAGCTTCCCAGGAGGTGTCTGGTGTTCCTCATCCCATACATTCTTCTGGGCTAGCGGGGCAGACTGCACAGAATCAGGAGCTATCATTAGCATCCATTCTCTATTTCCTGAGGCTTGGCCATTTTGTTTCTTTGCCTTTTACTAAGGAGAGCAGTCTCCAGAATGAAGGGCTTGTCGTGTGATATTTCTTGGTTGGCCTTGCTGGGCAGGAGGGCATAAGCCACAAGGGACAGAGTTGAGAGGCAGAGACACACACAGCTCCTTGGGCTGGGGAATCACTCCTTTAACTTGGGCCTATTTACTACAGTCCAGAAAAGGTTACCGGCTGTTACAGAGCCAAGGTGGTGGGGACGGGAGAGGATGAGGTGGAGGGATATGGGCCTTGTCATCCATCTCTCTTTGCAAACACTGGTTTGAAGGTGGACAAGGAGATGGGACAGCTAGAGAAGAACACCCTTGACCCCGAAGAACAGGCTGTGGTAACTTCTCTAGCCTGGCGGTCTTTACTGACAGGATCGGAGAGACGTGAGGTTGGGGGGGCCAGTGCTAGGCACTTGGTTGTGCTGCAGGCACTGAGAGATGTGTAGCCTGCTCCACTTTGCCCAGTAACTCTCAGCCACCATTGCAGTTATAGCTTTCTATAGCCCAAGCTTGCCATGGAGAGATTCCTGACCTCCTCTGTTGGGACTTGGGATGGCAGGTGACTGATGCCCAACAAGTGTCAGTACTTGAGCTGGCAGCCAGTCCCTATTCCATAGTCACTTCTTCAGCCTAAGTCCTGTGGGAAGTAGTCCTTTGGGACTTTTTCCTGCCACTCACTCTCAGAACTTGTCTGACATTTGAGAAAGAAGGGACTGGCCATTCTCACTTGTCCTCATCCAGGACCCTAATGCAGAAAG
This sequence comes from Cricetulus griseus, assembly GCF_003668045.3. Taxonomy (NCBI): domain Eukaryota; kingdom Metazoa; phylum Chordata; class Mammalia; order Rodentia; family Cricetidae; genus Cricetulus; species Cricetulus griseus. The sequence goes on from NC_048598.1 coordinate 54,983,084, forward strand.
ATCTAGTCCAGTCGTTCTCAACCTTCCTAATGCTGCAATCTCTTAATATAGCTCCTCATGTTGTAGTGACCCCCAACCATAAAATTATTTTCATTGCTAGTTTATAACTGTAATCTTGCTAGTTATGAATCATAATGTAAATATCTGTGTTTTCTGATGGTCTTAGGTGACCCCTGTGGAAGGGTCATTCCACCCCGAAAGGGGTTGTGACCCTGCAGGTTGAGAACCACTGATCTAGTGACTTATTCATCCATATAGTCATTCATTCAACAAATGCTCACCGAGTGCTACATGTGAACCAGGTGATGCTACAGATAGTTGGGATACAGGTCCTTGCAGAGCTTGCTTATTTATGGACTGGAGGACAGAGGTCAAATCACAAAAAGAAGGCTTAAATTATTTAGAGTGTTAAAAGGTAAAATGTGCTGTAGAAACAAGCCAGGACCAGTGAGATTGTGGTGGCTAGGCTGGGCCTGGGAGAAAGGGTTGCAAGGTAGACCTAATGATTCCCTAGAGAAGATATCTTTGAGCAAAGGTCTGGTGGGGGGACTTGCCACACAGATATCCGGAAGACACATGATGCAAGGGAAACAACCAGAACAAAAGCCCTGGGGCAGGAATGTATTTGAATGAGTTTAGGCCTGTGTACTGAGGTGTGGTGATAACGGGAAAAGAGGGGAAGATAAGGAGTACAGCCGGTATTTGGCTTGCACACCTCTGGAAGACTTTTATTCTGAAGGCAATTGGAGACATTTCATGACTTTGAGCAAAGACGGATCATCATCTGGTCCCCAAGGCTCTCCCTCGTGCTGAACACGTGCTTTAGGGCCAGGGGTGCAAACTAGAGTCTGATCAGGAGCTGGCATGTTGGCTCAGGTGTGAGAGACAGAGGAGGCTCGTTTCTGAACAGTGGCTGAAGGAGTTGATTCTGAATGTTTTTATATCTATTGAAGTAGGAACTTCATACAGTAAGCTAATATGTTGCAAGGATGTAGCTCAGTTAAGTTTTGTTATCTGTATTTTCTCAAATAGTCACCACTCAGATCAAAATTTAGAATATTCTCAGCACCGTAGAGGGGTCCCTGTGCCTCTCCCAGTCAGTACCCTCCCCAAAATAACCACACTTCTGACTTTTGCCCCTAGACTTGTTTTGGGCTTCTGTAAACAGAAGTAAGCACTGCATACCCTTTCGTGCCTGGCTTCTGAAGCCCAGAATGGTGGCTGGGCTTCACGTTTGTTTCTGGGTGAACTCTAGGTCCCCCTCCCCCCTTGCTCCTGATAGAACTCCACTTTATCAACATACTATGATCTGTGGAGTGAAGGAGCCAGTGGATTTGCATATAGATTTGATAACCCCTTATCTCCCGCTTTCCCTTTATTACCACATCTCGATACACAGGCCTCCCTGTGGTGTCTAAATTCTTCAAGAACATTCCTACACCAGGGCCTTTGTTCTAGCTGTTATCCTTGCATGGTGTGTCTGTGTGGTGTGTCTGCTCACTTCTGGAGCTTTGCTCAAAGATACCTTCTCAAGGAAGTCATCTGGTCTACCTTGTAACCCTTCCTCCAGCCCCAGCCTAGCCACCCCAACCTCCCTGGTTCAGGCTTGTTTCTACAGCACATTTTACCTTTAACATTCTACACAAGCCTCCTGCTTGTGAATTTAGTTATAGAGTTAATGTGAGGAAGAATCAAAACAATACTTTTCATCCTAAGCCACTGGGAGGATGGAGTTGGTGTCAACCGGGATGGACAAAGCTTCAAATGAGTCAGGTTTGAGAGGCAACAGGAGTTCACTCTTAAGCACATCTGATGTGGCATGTCTGGACACTGAGGAGTTGGGGGGCAGAGGGCACATCAATAAGGAGACCAAAGAAGAGTCGACACGGAAGAAGAAAACAGAACCAGAAGTGGAGGGTCCTGGAAGCCAGGTGTAGAAAGTATATCAAAGAGAAGATGATTAGCTCTTCCGAATGCTGCTGGATGATGTGAGAGGAGGCCTGAGCATCGCCACTGGACACGGCTGGTTCATCATGGGTGACTGGGACAAGAGCCACGCCCGTGGAGGGGGTGGATAGAGAGTCTGATTGCAGAAGGCTCCACAGAGAAAGGGAGTGGAGTTAAAGGCGGCTGCTGGTACAGATCATTGTCTGAGGGATTTTGTTGCAAAGAAAGCAAAGTCATGGGGGCAGCAGCAGTTAGAAGTGGGAAGAGGGTACTTTGCTTTGTCATTTCTGGAGATAGGGGGAGGTCAGCATGTCTGTGTGCTGGCTAAAATGGTCTAGTGTTGAGTGATCTGCTAAGGGTGGAGCCATGTCTTTGTGTAGCAAGAAGGTTGGGGCAAGGGTGGTACTGAAGAGACCAGCTGGGGGTGGGCTGCTGTAAGCCCTCCAGTGGTTCATGCAGCCCAGGTACAGATGTTGGCAGCTGACTTCTGTCCTTTTCTCATGAAATGGGAAGCAAGGAAATCAGTCAAGAGTGGGGATGTAGGTGGAGGTGTTAGAACGTGTAGCAAATGTGAAACAATTCTCTAGGAAATGGGCGATGACTAGAATCCAGAAGTCTATTCTCTGGGGGCGGCATGAAGGACTGTCTGAAGCTCATGGGGAGAGTTTGAAGTTTCTCCAGCTTTGGTTATGAGTGTAACATACACAGGCACAGGCAAGAAGGAGGCAGAAAGTCCATCCATCAGCAGCTCAAAAGCACCAGATTCATGATAAGATGAGGATCTTATCATGGTCAGAGGTTGGTTCATGGTCAAGAGCTTGGATTTTATTCTAAGTGCTTTATGAAGCCTCTGAGTGATTTAAGCAGGGAATGGCATAATTCAAATTACATTTTTAAAGAGCAAGAAGTCCTTAACAGAATATTAGCAAATCCAATCTAATGATAAGAGTAGAGTCATATATCATCAGCGAAATTTTTTTATGTATTCAGATAGTTCAGCATGTAAAAGCTTCCATCAGGGTCATTATGCATTCACATAAGGTCAGTCTGCCTGGGGTGTGTGGAGGACTGAGCAGGGTGGTGACTGGGAAATGGGAGACTGATTATGATAGGGCTCAGGAAGAGTAGAGGAGGCCATGAAGTAGGACAGAACTGGAAGGCTACAGGCATGGAAGGGTTAAAATCTTCTGGAAGCCATTCAAAGGGATCAATGCTACCTTTTGGTTTGTGGCTAGTGGTGTCAAGCTCTAGAGTGTGGCAAGGATGAGGAGGAAACTGGGGGAGGGGCTGATTATTGATTGTTCTTCCCATTTCCTTCCCCCCTCTTGCCTTAGGGATAGGGTCCTTCCACCCCCAATTAGCTTCTGGGCACCCCCAGCTGCTTCATCTGCCCTTGCCCCACCTCATTTCTCAGGGGGCCATTGCTTCCTCAGGCTGAGACCGGAGGAAGAGCAATGAAGACACATGGCTTTGGCCTTCCCAAAGTCTCCAGATGATTGCAGAGTAAGGGGATGTAGGGGGCCACGCCCTCGCAGGTGTGGTCAGGCATACCTGTAGCCAGCCCCTAGCAGGCGTGGTTACGGTGTCCCCTACAGGGGGGTTCTGCCCTTTAACAGCCTCCACTCAGAATGGGCATAGTGACTTCTGGGGCATTACTTTCTGCCCCAAATGTGCCCCCATCCTGAGGATACTGTCTTGGACAATGTATCTCCAGAGATTTATTTCTTGCTTGTGTTGCTGGACATACCCTGTGTTTAGGGTGTGTTAATCATTGCACAATGGTTGTCCTCTAACAGCCACAGTCCTCTCAGAGCTGCTGTGGGGACACTGAGTGGCCAAGTGGCATCTAATGCAGCAGAAGATGACCAGTTAGTAAGCAGAAAGCACTTTGCTGGTAGCAGAGAAGGTAGCATGATGGAGTCCCAGTACTGGCAAAGGGGCTCACTGTGTCCCAGCCACCCAGGACTTCTGTAGCAGCCCTTCCACACAGACACCATCTCTTTTGCCCCTTGGAGCTGAGTGAGTTTTGCAGAGTGACTGGCAGGATTGGTGTGGGTACTGTCTGCTCCCAAAGACAGCTGGTTTCCCATACTCAGCTTTCTGCCCTCAGGGAGCAGGGCAGAGTCTGCAGCAGGGTGGGAACTGCTTCTCAGACCCTGTCTATCCCTGTGGAACCAAAGGCTCTGATGCAACCCCTTCCCTAGGCAGGTGGGGGCCATGAATCACCAGCCATTCTCCTGGGACCTTGGGTATAGGAGAAGGAAAGTCCAACACAGCTCTCTCTCCCTCCTTCCCTTCCCATCCCCCCCCCCCACACACACTGCCTTTTTTCAGAGTCTGGGTCTCACATATCCCAGGCTGATCTAAAACTCACTATGTAACTGAGAATGACCTTGAAGGCCTGATCCTCCCGGCCTCCACTTCCTGACAGTTGCGATTACAGGCGTGTTTTCAATGACCCTTTCAGAGGCATCTTCCTCCCCCTGCTTTACAGAGCTGCATTAGTGTCGCGAGGGGTAGAGGGCAGTCTCAGTGGGCAGATAGACCTGTGTGAGAAGCCAGCTCCAGACACTCAGGGATGCCGAGGGTGGTTAACGTTTCTGCCTTCTGTTTCCTCTTCTGTACAACAGGCTCACCACACTTCCTTTCTAGGGCTGTGAGGTGTAGGGATGATGCCCGTGAAGGGACTCATGCTTAATAGTCACCTGCAATGTGTGTAGTAGGCACCTGCAATGTGCATAGTAGGCACTTTACAATGGGGACTGTCAATATTCCAGAATTTATTTTTTTTCTTTCCTTCCTCCTTTTCTTCAATATTTTGAGACAGGATCTCATACAGTTTCATTGAAGGTTTCATTAACTCAGTCCTCCTTTCTCAGCCTCCCCTATGCTAGGACTCTATATGCATGCCATCAAGCCAGGCTAGAGTTACTTTTCATTGAACACTTGATGTCACTACTGTGACACACTCTGAGCTCAGGTGATGTCAGGGCTGCCTATACTAGAAGGCAGGGTGGGGGTCATCCTACTGTCTTGCTCACAATGGCCAGCACCTGGAGCATACCTGGCTGATGCTTAGTAGGTGATTTAATTCTTGTATATAGAGTGTGGGAGTGAGAAAAGGCTCACAGGCAGGAGACCAGGAAGGAAAGTTTATTGGAGAGTGAGCAGACAAGGCAGGAGGAAACTGGACAGACAGTCCATGCTCACCTGCACAGGACAGAGGTTACCCAAGGAAAATGCTAAGAGTGCAGAGTCAGGGTGCAGAGACGTGGGTAGGTCCCCGGGCTTCCCCTGCAAATGGGACGATGAGAACCCTGGTCTCTGGGATCTCAGCTCATCCCTACCTGTGTATGAAGCCAAGTGTGGTGACGTCTTCCACTTCTAGAATGTGAACAGTCCTTCCTGCACCATCCTCCCCAGGGCTTTGTCCTCCCGTGGGGAGCTAGCCTCTCAGGGAGCTGAAGCAAGGGTTCCCCTGGGGATTGGCAGCTCTGTGAATTGTGTCTGGGCCAGAAACTATTCACTGTGTTTGGGGACTCACCATGTTCAGCAGACACCTGCCAGCAGCACTCTGTCCTCAGTTAGAGGACACACAAACAGCCACCCCCACATGATGGACTGTGATAGAGAGCTCCCCGGTGACATCATGCTGATGGCTTACAGAGCAGCTGTGTGGGCCCCAAGGACTGATGACTGTCTAGGATTGAGGGGTGTGAAGGCATGAACCCCCCCATTACCTCCACCAGCTTGCAAATCAGAGAATGATATTCTAAGCATCCAGATGGTTTTTTTTTTTTTTTTTTTTTTTTTAAGTCCACTTCCTCACTTCTGGGCCCAGTCTGTACCTAGGTTCCTTATTGTCCAGGGTCCAGCGAGAGTCTAACTAAGGTATTCCATTTGGGCCTTCCTGTTCTAGATGTTTCTCCCTATTGTGGGGACATCATTTACTTTTCAAGTCATCAAGTGTTTTTTGATATCATTAGTCCTCAAGGGCACAGACCAGTAGTCTAGTGGGGATACTGACAAGTGCCAGCTGGCACACTGCCAGGAGGCCTGAGTAGCCTGGACCACACCAACACAGGCCAGGCCACTCCCAGGCTCTCTTACCTGTGCCCTGGCTGATTGTCCTCGTCCCTCGGCCAGTCATTTTTAATTTTACTTGTAAAGACTTGTTTTATTTTAATGTGTGTGTGTTTGTGTGTGTGTGTGTGTGTGTGTGTGTGTGTGTTTGCTGCATATATATATGTGTGTGTGTGTGTGTGTGTGTGTGTGTGTGTGTGTGTCTGTACCATTTGTGTGCCTGGTGTCCACTAGGGCCAGAAGAGGCATTGGATCACCTGGATCTAGACTTACAGAAGGCTATGAGCTACCATGTGGATGCTAAGATGAAGTTGGATCCTCTGCAAGAGGACCTTAGCTGCCGAACCCTCTCTCCATCCCCACATTTTGTATTGTTTACTATTCTTACATTGATATAACTTGTAAGAAATTATTTATTAAACTGAGTTATATAAAGCCATTTTCATGCAAGTGTATAATATACTTTGAGCATCTTCCTCCATTGCCCACTACTGTCCCGTCCCTTTCTCCTCTTCCCCTCTCTCATTCATTCCCCTTATGCTCCTATACATTTTGTTGCTATTTTTATGTCATTTGTACATATATGATTTTATGCCTATAAAAATCTAAGAACCACTAATGAGAGAAAACACATGGTTTGTGAGACTGACCTAATTCACTTAATATGATTATTTCCAGTTGAGCCCATTTTCCTGAGAATGGTGTAACTTCATTCTTCTTTATGGCTGAAAAAAAAAATTCACATGTGTTGCATCTTCTTTCTCTATCCTTCTGTTAACCCCTGCATTGGTTCCATGACTTAGCAGTTGTGAACAGTAGGAAAGAAATTGTTGGAAATTACTGGCCGTCCAAGAAATGCACATTAGAACTACATTGGGAGTCCATCCCTCTTGTTCTGTATGACATTGATTAGAAGAAAACAAATTGAAACAGGAACCCTTCTACTCTGTTCCTGGGAATATAAACTAGTCCAGCCACTATGGAAATCAGTATGGAGGTTCCTTTAAAAGCTAAAAATAGAACTACAATACAACCCAGATATATCACTCCTGGGTCATTTACCCAAAAGACTCCAGTCAAGTGTCACAGAGATATTTGCCTATCCATGTTTACTGCAGAACAATCCACAACAGCCAATCACTTCTTATCCAGACTTTGGAGTCAAGGGATTAAAGCAAGGGGGTTTGACCTCAAGGTCACTTACAACTTATGCCTATGCATGTTTTGACTTCTCACACCTACCCTGCCTTTTTCTTTACATTTTTTGGGGATGAAGTAGGTCATGCCATGGCATGCCTGTGGAGGTCAGAGGAGAATTTGTGGGATTTGGTTCTCTCCTTCCACCATTCGGGTTCCAGGATTGAACTCAGTCCACCAGACTTGGGGGCCAGCGTCTACATCCACTCCGTTCTCTCTCCGGTTCCTTCCTGCCCATTCTCACACTCTGGGCATTGCTCTGACGGCACCTCTCCATGAAGCTCCCTTTCTTCTGTCTCTGTGTTCCCAAGCTCCTTGTGCTCCCCCTTCACACAGCCCCTCTGAGATGCACTGGCCTGAGAGCCATTAGTGGTGTGTGAGGGGGTGGCAAGCCCATTCATCTATATGCACAGCACACAGCTTAGTGCCTGGCCCTTTTTTTTTTTTTTTTTTTTTTTTTAAATCTAGTGACTCACTGAATGCATGGCACCAGGGTAATTCTTGAGACCTAGGATTGCCAGGTCTTGTGTCAAACACCTTACAGGATTGTCTTGTTTAAGAGCTTGTGCAGCGAGTATTTTATCCAGATGGTATTACATATCCCCATTTTCCCACATGGAAGCTGAGGCTCCTCAATTCAACAAAGCTAAAGCCCACAGCTGCTCCTGGATGAATGACTGTATGGACAAATGAAAGGCCTTGAACTGAGCCTTGACTTCAACACTTACTCGTGGGTGATCTTGGGTAAATCACCCCTTCTTTGGGAGTCAGTGCCCACGTTTACAGAATGGACATCATTCCCACCCCTATGGCAAAGAGCCTAGGAACTGGAAGGAAGAATGGCTTTATTGTTCAGTAGGGAGCTGGCTCTGGTGTGGAGGGGGTTGGTGTTTCGATTCCCCTGGCTCATCTCTGGCTGATTCCTGGCCAGCGTGGCTTGATGGTCTGGTAGTGAGGGACTAGATGAAGCAGATGCCTGGCTGGGGACCTGTGAACGGAGCAGAGAACCTGCAAGACCTGCAAGACAGAAAAAGCTAGACTCAAGGGAAGGAGTGGTCGGAAGTGCTTGGCAGGCAGCTGCTGCTGGGAGCACTTCCACTTCCCTCTAGGGTGTTGTGTCCTGTTGTTGCTACCTGCTGGAGTTGTGGACAGCTCCAGACTCTGGCTCTATCTCAACCAGCAGGCAGGCTGACACTCCCACTAAGTCCACTGACTAAGACCAAACTGCAGGAGATAGAGGCTCACTTGGGTGGAAGGCCCACGGAGGTTGCATGAGCAAGTTAGCACTGAGCCTTAACCCCTGAAGGACCTCACAGTTCTAGGCCTCTATACAGGGTGTATGTGTGAGTCTACACACACAGGGAGCAGACTCTGTTACAGTGTGATGGGAGTCTGACCCCAATCCACAGTCGTGATTCAAAGAAAAGAATGTTCAAGGGAAACACCAGTGACAATTAAAAACAGTCATCCCCTGTTAGCTGGGGAGCTGGTTTCCCCAATATGCCCGGCACAGAGGGAGCCGAGGGTCTGGATACCAGGAGGCATGAACTCTGGGCCTGAGCTGCCATTTGCCCATATGGACCTGACTCCTTTGGGCCTACATCCTTTGCAGCAAATAGTACTAACTGAGCCTGCACCCTGCCTGACTCTTCAGGGCTGCTGCTGCAAGGACCAGTGCCTGAGGGTACCGGATCTGATAGAGGGAGTAATCTATTACAGTACAGGCTTTGGACCAGCTGACTAAGCTGGTCTCCTGGTCTGCCACTACTTGACCATTTCTCACAGCCTCAGTTTCCATAGCTATAACTGGAAATTATATATATTTTATGGAACTGTGAGGAGGAACGTACATGGAAACAACTGTGTGATCTGATACCATCCTATTTCCTGCTGTTTAATGGCAGACAGGAGGCCTGGTGGATGGGGTGTGTGAATGTGTGTGTGTGTGTGTGTGTGTGTGTGTGTGTGTGTGTGTGTCTGTGTGTTGTAGTTAGAGTGGACAGTGTGGCTGGAGGAGTCCCTTCATAAGCATGCCAACACCTCAAATTGATAAGCTGGCTTTGGGGAAGTGACTGTGGCAGGGCCAGGAGGCACAGCAAGCCCTGTTCGCAGATAAGGATGTGTTCTGCCACTGGCCTGAGGGCAGTGCCAGGGGCACTTGTCCCCCGAAACTTCAGCAGTCACCTACCTCCCTTAAACAGTGTTTCAAGCCACTGAGGGGCCCCAAGTCTGTCTGGCACTGGAAGGAAGGCTTAGAGTCTAAGGAGAGGGATACCTGTGTGTTGATGACCTCCTTAATGTCAGGTTCAGCTTCGTGATTTGTTTACTAGCATGTTTGATTCCACTCAGTCCTTCAAAGCCAATATCGTCATTCCTTTACAAAGAGAGCAGTGGAGAACCAGGGATATAAAGCAACTAGAAAATTGTTGCCTATCTTGTAAGTAACAAGTAGCTGGGATTTGATCATATTTGCAATAGGTCACTATCCTCAGGGGTTTGCAGGCTCTGGGGAAACATAGCCCCATCCTTGAGGGCTCTCAAGCTGAGAAAGATGATAGAATACAGGATCCCACAGATAGCAAGAGAAATCAGCCTCACTGGAAGGGCTGAAGTTTCTGAGACGGAGACTGTTGCCTGGTTTCCTTTAGGCCAGCAGATTTCAACCTGTGGGTCATGACCCCTTTGGGACTGAACGACCCTTTCACAGGGGTCACTTAAGACCGTCCGAAAACACAAATATTTACATTACAATCCATTACAGTAGCAAAATTAGCTGGGAAGTATTGATGAAAATAATTTTCTGGTTGGGGGTCACCACATCATGAGGAACTGCTTTAGATCCTGGGTGCTTTCTCTCCAGCCCCAAAGCCTGAATGGACTGACTCATTTGCATGGCTCCTTTAGTCACAAGTTCAGGGATGCTAAATTGGGAGGTGTTGCTAGCACTGTGTAGCAGAAGCAATCCCATGAGGTCCCTGGAGGTGGAGAAGGGTGAAAGTGAGCTGGAGAGGCAGTGTGGCAAGATTGGGATGGGTCCTGGGCCTGGATGCCGTGAAGGACTCAGGGACACCTCTTTCCATCATCCCTGGGGCAAAGCAGGGCTTAGCCTCAACTCAGATAAGAAGCAGCTAAGTCCTAGCCTCCGACCATTCACATCTTTTTGAGCCTCAGTTATCCTACCTGTAAGATAGGAACACTCCAGGAACTCTAGATACATAGGAGGCTGAGGCAGGTTGACTGTAAACTCAAAGCCTGCCTGGGCTATAGAGTTAAGTTTAAGGCCAGCTTGGGCAACATAGTGAGATTCTGCCCCCCACCCCAAATGTTAAGTGTGTAACTCAGTGATAAGGTCCTTGCCTAGCATGTGAAGCCCCGAATTTAGTCTCTAGTGAAAATAAAAAAGGCAGTGCCAGCACCATTTTTCCTGCCTTGCAAGTTGACCTGGGCATCCATGCACTGTTGTCCTGAGGCAGCTCTTGCCTCATCTCAACTGTTGTCCTGGTTCCCAGCCCTTCCTTCCTTGGGTTCAGCCATATTTTTCCCATTGAGAGAAACGGCCCCCACAGGCTGGCCTCAAACATGTTGTGTAGCAGAGGGTGACCTTGAACAACTCCTGATCCTTCCCAGTGCTGGGGGTGTAGGTGTGCACCATGTGTGGCTCCCCACATCCTGCAGGGCTCTGAAGGTACCTACTTCCTGCATGATCCCAAAGAGTACCTTTTTTTTCCTGAGCTTTCTTCCTCACCTCCTGTCCAGACCAGGGTGGGGAGAACGACTTTTGCATCAGGTATTGGGCCGAGTGCCATTGGGCCTTGCTAAGCCAAGTCAGGTCAGGGACCAGCGGTCTTGGCATTTCCTGGGAGCTTGTAGGAAATGCAGGACCCAGCCGCACCCCGGGCTTGCTGACTCATAATCTGATTTAAAAGGGCCCCAGGTGATTCATATCCACCCTCCAGCATGGAGAGCTCAGACGACCTAGACACTGGGGAATGCAAGAGCATAGTCCTGCCCTCGCAGTCCTCACAGCCTCTTGGGAATGTCAGCGTGTGAAACACAGATGGGCAATTTTGAAAGCAGGGATTTGCTCACTACAGAAGTTCATACATCGAAGCATTACTGTATATCCCATAAACATACACAATTATTATTTGTTGATAAAAATAAATAAAATTTAGAATCATCGAGAAACAAAGTTAAACCAAAACAAACAAAAACAGCAACAACAACAAAAACCCTATTTAGACTTCAGAGTGCCTGACTTGAGCTGCAGTCACAGTTCTAGCCAGTAGGCACATGACCTTTGGTAGGGCATCTGGGCTCTTCTACAGAGATGGGTCCCTGCCTCCTGGTGCAGCTTGGGAAAGAACAGAGAGGCTGTTGTATATTACAGTGCCAATGGCAACTGCAGCCACTGGGAGGCAGGAGACTAAGGTTCTAAGAAGTGATGTCATCCACTGAGATGCTGACACAGCAAGTGTGACTGCATCCCAGGACCTCTGTCCCTGTTAAAGCCCATGGCTGAATCCTGTTGCCTTGACTTGTTAGAGACAGTGAGTACCAGCTACCGATGTCTGGCCGGTGAGGCTGGGAACGTATGGAGAGGTCTCCAGTCTTCTCTGGGACTTGGGAACTGGGGTTTTTTGAATGGACACTGGCTGGGAAGGGGAGCCCCCCACATGTGCCTGCTGACACTGCGCTAATACCACCCAATCTGTCTGTCAAGAGGCTGGAGTGCTGTCCTGCCAGACTCTTGCCTGGTGAGTTCCCCAAGGCATTTTCTTTTTCCAGCTCTGAGCAAGGCTCTTCGAAATTTTCATGAATGGTGGGTGGAAAAAGACAGGCTTTGATCTAATAAGCCCCTCCCCCCACACCTCATACCCAAGATTCCCTCACCCGGGGTCATGCAGACTCCTGTGGTTCATGAGGCTGCGCAGAAGTGGAAGAAACAACTGAAAGTGGATTTATTGATCAACCTCCAGAGAAGCTGCCTGGCCAGGCTCTTGCTCTGGTTCCCTGCCAGCAGCTACATGCAGCTCTAGCCCCTGGATGCAAATGATAGGGCGCCCTGAAGGGCGGGCCAGAAGGCTGTTCACGTTTCTACTCAGGGCCTGGCAGGGAAGAGAGGGTCTGGTCTTGCAGAAGTGATTAGACTCTTCGTGGAACCAGCTGACTTAGTGGAGTGAGTGAGGTAGGACCTCCAAATGGAAATCTGGGGCAATCTAAAGAGGGACCCTCCGTATGGGCTCCTCTGCCTGCCAAGAAGGAAGTTGATCTTGAGAAAGGAGAAGTCTCAGGCTGACTTCTTCTTACTGCCCCCTCCACTTTAGTCACATTAAGGTGATTACTGATTTTACTGGCTTAATAGATGCTGTGTTTGTAGCTGTTTCTGAAGTCATTGTACGCTTCTCCTTTTCTCTCCTTTACTTTTTAAGAACACCTTTTGTTTATTCTTTGACTATTTTACACATGTATAACATGCCTTGATCATATCCACCCCAATTTCCCTTCCTATTCATTCCCCCTGGAAACATGTCTCAACATATGTACAACATGCCCCTCTCGCCTTCATGTCTTCTCCTGCTTTTGACTTTGTAACCCACTGAGTCCAGTTGGTGCTGCCTGCTGGGATGCTGGCTGACCTCACTGGCTTGACCTTGTGCAGGCAGCCACAGCTGCCATGGCTTCATTAGTGCAGCAGCCATGTCAGTTCCGAAGACAGCACTTCACAGCACCCCTCCTCAGCTCCACAGTGTTTCCTGAGCCTTGGGGTTTTTGATGTCCCATTTAGTACTAAGCATTCAATACCAGACGCTTATTATCAGCATTCCAACCAGTTATGAGTCTGCATTGATTGCTGCCGGCTGCAGAGAGCAGCTTCTCTGATCAAGGTGGACAGTTACACTAACTTAGGGATGTAGATATACATATTTAGAAGGTAGTTTGACAACACATCCACTCAATAAAACAACAATAGTACGGTCCTCCTGAGGGCGCATGGACCTCCTGAGCCATGGACTTTTTACCACGCTAACAGTATCACCGCTTCTGTTTTAATTGAGCATTTTAAAAACCACTCCATTTCCTTTTCTGGGTATTACTGGGAGCCTACTGTGTGCAAGTTCCATGGTCTAGGGAGTGGGCACTAAACTGGCTTTGTCTTTGTCATTGGGCATTTGGTATTTCTGATTGTCCCATGGGGAGGAGTAGGGAGTCAGCTTTTACTAGACCCAAGGGTCTGATGGTCCACTTCCTTCTGTGTGCTGTTCAGGGAGGAGGCCTGGAGTACAGGCAGTTAGTAGAGCTCAGGGCAGAAGGTCTTGCTGATGGCTACTGGCTAGTAAAGGCTGGTTTCTGAAAGTCTGGCCAACAGGGCATTGTGCCTGCAAAGAAAGCATCGGGGAAACACGTTGTAGAGACAGTGGGGAATGTCTAGGTGCTGCGGTTCCTAATGCTGGCATTCTGAACTCTAACCTGTAGACTAGAGTGCAAAGTAGGGGAAATCCAGAAGCTGGAGAATATTATGACTTCTTCCAGGCTCTAAGAGCCACACCTTCTGTTGCAGTGGGAGTGGCTGAGTTTAACTCTGGAGACCTGAGAATGCTTGCGGATTCTTTCTTTGGGATGTTTTCCAAGGTGGAGAGATTGCCCTGTCCCACTCCCACAGTCTTCCATATGTCAGATCTTTTCTAGAACACAGAACTAGATTCTGGGAGCTTTGGGAGGGGTAGCTGCCCCCTCTGAGCAGAGTGTCCCTAACTCCATGGCTGTAAAGGTCTGTGAGGGCCTCAACTCTCGTGACTCTAGGCTCATTGGTGTTGCCTCGCTGGTCTTAACCTTGCCCTTTGGGATGGTCTAGAGTCTTCAAGGTTATCTCCAGCAGGGGAAGTTACAGTGCTGTGGTGGAAACAGGCTGTTGTCACAGGCAGGCCAAATGTTACACTGATGGCAGTTGGGAAACAAGGCCTGGCTCTCCTACATTGACCTCCTCACCTTCAGCCTGCACACTGGGTATTGCCTAAGAACTTTCCAGGGCCACAGCTCCAGGACCATGGGGTGGTAGTGTGGTGTCTAATGCTTGGCTAAGCAAACTCCCAAGCCCCTCCCACTCTAGTTGCTACTCAGAGCAGGAACACACTGACTCCCTAACATTGAGAGAATGGTTGAGAGAATTGGCTGTGAAACAGAGATGGAAGCCCTGTGCTCGTCCTCCCAAAGTCACACAGTGTCTATTTGTTCATCTGTGTCCCTGTTTTGTATCTCTGAAGAAGCTGACTGTGTTTCCCACAGATTGGGGGGGAGGGCTTCTTCGACATGCCAGGCCTGATAACACAGCCAGTCAGAGCTGCTGCCTGATAAACTCAACAGGCCCCACAGCCTCATCCTCTGATGTCTAGAAAATTGTTTCTTCTCAAGGCCACAAGCTGCTAAGGGGGAGAAGCTGCAGCTTGGGCTTGGGTTTCATGAGGGCATTCATCCATTCTTCCCCTAGCAGACATCCATTCTCTTTCCTTTCCATCCTTTCCCCCATCCGTGGGACAGTTTGCAGCAGGGGAAACCCTCTGACAGCCTCTGGGGAGTGATCAGAAGCTGCAGTCTGGGGGAAAGTATCACAGAGTGTCTTGACCCTTCTGCTAGTGCTTGCTTGTCTCTCCTGGTGGAGAGGCTGACACCATCATGATTAGGGATCCATGATCTACCAGAACTTGTAGCATATCTCATCCATTCCTTGTGCCCCACATGAGGACACAGAAACCCCACTCACTCATGGCAGAGTCTGGACCACCGCTAGGGTCCTTGCCACAGTTCGCTACTCCAAGGAGGACAGCCTGCCTTTGGGGTCCCTCACATTAGCAGTGTGTACGTCTCTACTTCCCTAGTCTGAGAAGCCTACATCCTGCTGGCTCCATCTGGTCCCACCCATCTTGTGCACTAGCTGGGTTGGAGAGTCCCTGCTGACCCTTAAGTGACCAGTCTGTAGAGCTGGAGAGACCTGTGAGAAGTTGAAATACCCCAGCTCCCTCAAAAAACCTTGACCACAGAACTCTCCATAGTGTTGGAAAAAGAATTGTGCCTCTCTTACCAGGTCAGTCCTGGCAGCAAGGACAACCCTACCAGGAAGCTACACACAGGCCGTTACATCTGTGCACACATCCATCCCACTAGATGAGTCAGGTACCCACTGTGGGTGAGGCCATTGTCCTTGGTCTTTGCTTCAGCCTGTCTTTACCCGAGGGCTAAAGAGACCAACCTGGGAGCAGCACTGGTTGGCAGCACTAAGCCTTGCATCCAGTTCCCTGAGTATACCCCCTCTTCAGAGAGAGGAGGTGACTGCATCTCGTGGTCACCCAGGCAGTTTTAAGTACCATCAGCTGAGCCTCCTATTTTCAAGGAAACATGCCATTATACCTTGGACCAGAGAGAAAGGAGAGGGTACCACAGGCAACTCTTCTTTGCAATTCTACCTTTCCCAAAATTGAGACCCACCCTCCACACCTCATTCCTGCATCCTCCTGTGGATCAGCGCCACTGGACACCCAAGCTCCTTGGTAGGGATGACAGAGCACACCCAGAGAGATGCTCACTTTATCTCAAAGTGTGTGGGTCAGTGGCAGACAGGGAAGGCAGGCATCTGTGTGGCCCAGGCATCGGGGAACCCACTGCACAGGTTCTTCTCTCTTGAGCATTGCAGCACACACAACTCTTCTCTGACAGCTTCAGACTGGGCCTCTCTCATCAGACCCAGGGTTCTTTTTGCACCTTCATCCTCAGCACCCAGAGAGGGACTCTGAATCTGAAGGAGGAAAAGGACAGTCGCTCAGAATAGAGGCTGTTTCTGAACACACATGGGGACTTAATTGTCTTCCCCACCAGGCTGTGGAGTTGTTTGTCCTCAGCAAGTGACCAGGAGTGATTTGCAAGGTCCATTACACTAATGACCTAATCAGTTTATCCAGCTCGTTTCTTTCAGGAAGTTTAGAGACCCCCCCCCCCGCCTCTGAGCTGCCCTGAGACTGGCCCTGGGGTTCTATGTCACCTCTCTTTTGGGGGTCAGTTGATACTGATGTTTGGGTGGTGGGTGATGTCACAGGATCAAGAAAGCAGGATTCTTAAACCCCCAACCTCTGGCCCTCTTCCTGGGCCCCTGAGCCAGACTCCTCTGGGAAATGTTACTATTTAATATTTGGCCCCCGGAGTGTGCCGTGTGCCTTTGATTGTATCTGGTTTCCTGTTCTCCTTTGGGAGGAAGAATTTCTCTGCAGGAAGTAGTTTAATATGTCTGAAAGCCTTACTTCCCCGGTCTTGAAATCCAAGTTTCCAGTTACAAGTGACTGAGATTGTCCTTAAGAAGGGAGACAGGAAGGAGGGGACCAGAACTGTGAAAAATGGCTCCATCTCTGCCAATGCTCTGGAAGGAAAGATGGAGGATGCCCCATGGATAACATCCCTGATGGTGGGGACTGCATGAATGTAAAAAGGTCACCCAACCCTTCTTTCCCCGTTCCAATGCCCAGGGCTGCCTGGCTGAAGGGCAGGAGACCAGAAATAGGCGTCCAGACCCCTGGACACTGCCTGGCTCTCAACAGCTGATGGGCACTCTAACAAATTACACTCAACCTTTTCCAGCCCCACCATGCAGCTAGCTTTCCCTGAGAGTCAGGCCAGCTTACCCAAAGCCTACCTCTTGCAACCATTCTTTGAGATGACAACTCAGTTCTTCCTGCTACAACTCCCCTCCTAAACTCCTGGGGTCAAAGCAGACATCATTGCAGGTGTTCCCAGGACGAGGGATTGCTTGCAAGGTAAAACAGTATCTGAGGTACCAACCAGATGGTGCAGTAACTCAGGGATGGCAACAACAGGAAGAGACCCCTAGGCTGAAGGCTAAAGGGAAGCTGGGCTATGCTGGGCCTGTTTGGGAGTTGGGGGAGGTAGAGACAGGGATAAAACCATAGCCTGAGGTCCACCCATTAGGATGAACGAAGAGCCTGCCTCCCTGCTCCCTCCTGGGCTTTCTAGGATGTGTTTAGTGTTTCTGAGACCCAGCTTGCCCAGGACCAGGGGTCAGCCACTCGTACCACAGAGCAGGGCAAAGCCAGGAAGAAAAGCCTAGGATAGCTTAAGGACCAGTGTGCAGTGACAGCAAGGTTCCCCTCACCGCCTGCCTGGCCATTCTCTGCCATTCAAAGAGAATTCTTTACTGCCCTGGGCTCCCTCCTTTCCCCACTACTGTTCTGTCTGTCACCATCTTTGCCTGCCTGGGTCTCACGCTGGGTTCTTCATCTTATGCCATTGTGAGCTTTTCTTGTCCAGAGTACACTTATTGTTCATGTTCTCAGAGTCAGCCTAAAATGTATTCCTAAAGGCGTCCAGACAGAACCATCTGATGCTGTGGCTGGGAGAGGCCACCTGCTGCTTAGACAGCCTCCAAGGGGAAGTGACCTCATCCATGAAAGAACATTCAAGAGGCAAAGGACCCATGAGGAGCTGGCCACTGTAGGACCCCTGCTGGGTCTTAGCAGGCCACTGCTGCCCTGGACCACAGATGGGAGCACCCAGGAGCTTGCTCTTCTGGGCTCAGTGTGCAGAGACAATGCTGGACTCCAAGTTGTCTAGATGTGTTGGTGATTGACTGTTGCTTATCCCTCTTCCCAGAGGCCCTGGTAACTATAACCTTATGTCACTGGACCCAAATAGGAGGCCAGTGATTGTCTAATTGGGCCCCAGATCCCTGGGCTTCCAGTGCAGCAGGGAACAAATCAGGGTATGTTGCTCCATGGACCCGCTCTGGTCTGCCTTTCCAGTTGACTTTCTTACTTTTCATTTACTTGTTTGTTTGTTTCTAGAAAGGGCCTCACCTTGTATTTCTGGCTACTCTGGAACTCGCCATGTAGGCCAGGCTGGCCTCTGCCTCCTGAGTTCTGGGATTAAAGGTGTGTGCCGCTCGCTACACCTGGCTTCCCATTGATTTTCTAACCAAGCACCTGACATTGTGTCCTCATTTCTGGCTCCTGAGTATGTGTCACATGGTGGCTTCTCAGCCAGTCATCCTGGATTCAATGATGCATGGATTCACTAATCCATTTTCCCATGTACTTATTTGTTCATTCAGCGAATGGTTACTGAGCACTGTTCTAGGTGCTGGGGGTGCAGTGTCAGCATGCTAGTGAGAGCATGCTAGTGAAGGCTCTATCCTTTTTTTTTTGAAGGCTGTATCCTAAAGGGCCTTTTGCATTACTAGAGAGAAACATACATCCTACCAATGCCAAGATGGAGCAAAAAGTGATGTCTCTGTTCGGGAAAATTAAATATGGCAAGAGCCTCCAAGGTGTTGGGGACTATTCTTCTTTCCAGGATGAGTCTGGAATATTATCTGGAGAGGTGACATCTGAACTGAGATCTAAATGGGCGAGAGAGAACCTCCCAGACCTCCCAGATGAGTAGGGAGTAAAAGGCCCTGAAGTGATAGGTACTACAGGTATGCAAAAATGATTGTTCCCTATGGTTGGGGCTCAGTTCTCAGGTGAGCAGTGTGAGGTTCAGTACAAGGTAAGAGGGGGTCAGGGATGCTTGAAGGATGGTGGCCCCTATTGCTCATTTTGGTCAGGATAAAGTTCAGAGTCATCTTAATTCTTTTCTCCACCCAGACTTTTGCACTTAGCAGTAGGTCTTGTTTGCCCTGTTCCTAAGTCGTACCCTTTGCCCCAGTTCCCCTGTGCCTACAGAGACATCCATACTTGTTGTCTGCCTGTGTGGCTCAGCTAGCTGCGTCGGTTTCCTTGCTTCTCCTGGGTTCCCGCCACTATTCCTCTTTCACTTAGCACTGTGCATTATCTCTTAAAACTGGAAATGGATTGGGTCACTCCCTTGCCGAAAACGGCTTCCCTGCACTTAGAATAAACCTTAGAACCTTTTCTATGGCCTTAGACTGTCACTGGCCAGATCTCTGCTCAATTAGCCAACTCCTCCTCCCCTGTGGCTCATCTGTGCAGTGTTCTCTCTGTTCCTTTGGTTGTCCTGGCCTCCATGCTCACAGTGCCAGCTCAGATCTTTGCCTGGCTAACTTGCTGGTAGTCAGTTAGCTTTCGGTTCAGGTCTCAGTCTTCCTAGCCTCTGCCTTCCTAGCCCTGGCTCCCAGGGCTCCTTTCTGGGCTCCTGAGCTCCATGCTGCAAACTGATTCGCCTTCTGTCTCCCAGAGTGGCCCAGTTGATGTAGGCTTTAGATGTAGCCCCATCTCAGACTTAGAAATTCTGTCTCTGCTGAAATTCTCTCCCAGGCTGAGAGACCTTGGATTTGTGTCCTGGTCTGGGTGAGTCTCAACGAAGAGAATCATCAAATGGGGATAATAACAAGACTTAGGGTCCCACAGAGATTGGTGGGATCCTGTCAGCAAAGCCGATGTCCAGCTGGTAGCTCTCAGCATCAACGGAACTGTTATTATCCACCTGTTATTTCTGGGTACCCTCCCTTAGCTTCCTGTCATGTGGCAACCCTGGTGAATGTTCAGGGAAGGAGTATGGCTTCCTGTGCTCTCTCTACCTCACAACGAGAGGTCAATAATAACCTTCCGTTTCTTCCCTGAGTCATCCCTCTCCATCTCAGGGTCACTGCCACCCTATTACTCCAGATATCCAGTATTTTCTTGTTATTGCCATTGACAAAGAGATGCCCATTAACACATGCTATGTACAGTGTTAGTAATGTCTTGGCTTTTATAGATACTGTGCTGAGTACCCTTGGGATAGCTTGAAGAGTAAAAATGGCTCTTGTTGCCAAGCCCAGTGATCTGAGTTCAATCCCCAGAACCCACAAAGTGGAAGGAGAGAACTATTGTATACATGTGCCCCATACACACACGCGCACGCGCGCACACACACAGACACACACACACACACACAATACCAGAGGAACTGTACTAGGATAATGGGAATCTCTGCCCACTAAGGGAGACACTTGAGGTGGTAGGCTTACCCTTGTTTCTCTGGTTCCTTGAGTTACATTTGAGGGTGGTGGTGAAGCAGGTTCTCACTCCATAGCCCAGGCTGGCCATGAACTCATGACCCTTTGCTTCTACTTCCAAGGGTCAGATGTACAGGTGTGAGTTACCATGTCCAGCTCAAAGCCTTCTGTTAAATTTTTTTGAGACAGGGTCTCATGTAGCTCAGGCTTGCTCATGCTTATTATGTAGCTGAGAGTGCCCTGGACTTTCTGATCTTTCTGTTTCTGCTCCTCTGCCCAAGCTCTGGGATCATAGGCAAGTGCTGCCATACCTGTCTCCTCCGTTAAATCGTCAAGGAGCTGTTGCCTTGCTGTTTTCACATTCCGTCTGAGGCTGAGTACTCCCCAACATGGCCCCTGGGGTGGTGAGGACTTAGGTCTGGACTTAAGAGAGACTGACCCAAGAATGGGAGACATTTTCCACTGCCCCACCCAAGCATCATTCCAAGCTTTCCATTCCCAGGCATAAGGAGATGAGTGTCTCCCCTGGCCCCAGAGAGCCTGCCCCACCTCAGCCAAGGTCTGGGTCTAGTTTTTCCCACCAAGGAGAAAAAATAGCAAGAAAAACAGATGAGAGCTGATACCCTGTACTGCAGGGTCGGCTGGGACCTGGTGCTGGAGGAGCCCCAGGAAAGCTTTAACCCCCGGGCCCTCAGGCAGTCAGGAAGGGGAAGGGGGAAGGGGGAAGGGAAGAAGGCCCCTTTCCAGGCGCCCCTCTCTTCCATCTGGGACAGTGTCCATCTCCCCTATAATTGGTGTCCATGTGTGGGTCTTGGGATAGACCCAATTCTCAGCACTCGGGGTCACCTGGCTCACCCTCTATCTTTGGGCGGTGCCCTTCTTGAACAGGTCCATGCTAATGCAAAGGGTATTCGGAACCTGCCACCATCTGCATCTAAACGACCCAGTTAGTTTGCCTGAGTTCTGAAGGAGGTTTGGGCTTGGAAGTAGGAGATCTGGGCAAGTAGACATTTGAATCCATATTGCTGCAATTGTTACGTGCTGCACGCCCACACAGTGTAGTTATGAAGTTCCCCTGAGACCTGGCTGTGAAATGGCTTTACGAACTATAGAAAAAGATATAAAGGAAAGATTTGATACACAGCGATATGGAGCCGAACCCTTGACATTACCCTTCCTGCACCCCCTCTGGTCTGGAGAAGGCTCACCTTCGTCTAACCACCTCCCACCAGATGAAGGTCAAGGCAGTACCCCATGAGGAGATCTGCCTTTCTGTGTTCTTTCCCTATAAATTCTTGCTAGAACTTGCTTCCAGTGTCTAGAAGGCCATGATGGGAAGGCTTGGAGATCCCCATGAGCCAGACCTGGGTAAGCTGTTTGAATAGCACTCAGGCTGTGTTTGCTGAGCTACTGAAGGCACTGGGGTGTTGCAGGTGTGTGCTTATCTAGGAGCTTGGTGGGGTAAGAACTCAGGCTACGGAGTATTAAGAGGGCGTTTGCAGAATATTTGAACATATATATTATCTTACTCTTATATCATCATCCTTACCCTCTGAGGCAGGGAGGAGGAGTTGAGTAGCAAGCTGTAGCAAGCTGCAGACTCGGTGCCCGCTTTCAGGTCTTCCGACTACAAAGGATGCATCATCCTGGCTCTTCTGCTGCAGAAATAAGGGAGGAGAATGGTTTCCACTGCAGTGGCAGAGTGAGGCATCAGGGAATGAGCCAGCATTAAGGCATCTTGATAGTTTGGGAACACAAGAATCCTGCTATCACAGAGTGAGGGGCAGTCGGGGGTTTAGAGATGCTAGAGTTGGCTGGGGTCCTCAAAGTTTTGAATAAAGGATTAGATATGAGGTTCCAAAGCCCCCTCTAGTGCTGGGCTTTCAAAGGACATCTGATTTCTCCCAGTCATTCCCTCATTGCCATAGCCTGCAGAAGCAGGCGGGTGTCATGGAATCCTTATGGCTCCAGAAGAACTATGTCTAAGAAAGAGAAAGCTGAGGACCCTTCCCGCACAGGACAGAAGAAAGCAGTTGGAGCCCTTCCTCCACAGCCCAGTGCTCAGGAGGCTACCCCTGCCCTCTCAGGAGCCGCACTGGAAAATAACAATTGGGCAAGCTGCAGCCACTCTGCCAACTCCTTGGCACAGAGCTGGGCAGGCCCCAGCTGGGCACTCTGTTCAATGCTAGAGTGCAGGCAGACGCTATGGCTGGCTTCTGGGTAGTGTGGTTTTAAGGGAAGTGGGAGCCCACCCCCTCCAGGGGGGATAGTATTAAAACCTTCAACCCTCAGTGGCAAGAGAGGCTGTCACCTCTGTGTGTGTCTTCTGTGTCTGCAGACCTGGAAAAGGCTGAAAACTCTACTGCTTGGCATTTCTTTGCTTTGAAGGGCATATCATGATGAAGTGCCCTTATTTCTTGTGCTGTCATCACTTGATCCAAAATATGAGCTACACAGGGCCGGTGAGATGGCTCAGTGGGTAAAGAAAGGGACTTGCTGTCATGCCTGACAATGATTCCCAAGACCTGCACAGTGGAAGGAGAGAACTTGTTCCCCCAAGTTATTCTCGAACCTCCACAGGAGCATTGTGGTACACACACACACACACACACACACACACACACACACACACACACACACGCACAGGCACAACACAATAAATGTAATTTAAAAAAATAAAAATATATGAGCAGGGGCTAGAGAGATGGATCAGGTGAAAAGAGCACTGTTTTTTCTTGCAGAGGACCTACACCTACATTTTAGCTCACAACCATCTGTAACTCTCTTTCCAGGGGTTCAGATACTCTCTTCTCACCCCCTTGGTTACCATGTATATACACTCAGTGCACATTACAAACAAAATGCAGACCAAACATTCAAATGTATAAAACAAAATAAATACATCTTTAAAAATAAAAAAAATACAAACAGGTTCTGTAGAGATGGCTGAGCAGTTAAGAGCACTGGCTGCTCTTCCAGAGGACTGGGGTTCAATTCCCAATAACCAAATGACAGCTCACAACTGTCTGTAACTCTTGTTCCAGGAGATCCAACACCCTCACACAGATATACATGCGGGCAAAACACCAATGTACATAAAATAAAAATAAACAAATATGTTTTTAAAAGAATAAACAAATATGAACTATGTAGAGGCAGAGACTTTTATCTTGTTCCTGGCACGGAGAACAGCCCCCAGCAGAAAGCCTCTGATCAATGCCTGCTGAGAGCTGCATCCATGCAAGTGTGCCAGTGAGTGAACGACAGGAAGTGTGAAGCGATAGCAGATGCTCAGCAAACACCGCTTTCTTCCCTGAGAATCAGTCCCAATTAGTTGAGCATTGCTGAGCTTGTCCTTGAGACCGACCTGTGAAATGACTAAAAGAGGAATGGGAAGCCAAGGAGGCAGGAGGTGCTTACAGCTGAACAGAATAGAACCAAAAGAATTGGGCCCGGTGTGGAAAAGATTCTTGGGACCCTCTTGGTTTGTTCATCACCTGGCTCTTTGGGGGAATGGAGACATGTTAGGAAGCACAGGACAGTGCTGTTAACTTCTGTGTGGCTTTGGGAACCATTTTCAGCCTCAGTCTAGTGGGCTGTCCTTATACTGCCATCCTTAGGGCTGTTACAATCCAACAGTGAGAAACCAGAAGGTCAAGGCGGGCACAAGGGGGTCATTTGCTTGAAACTCTTAAAGAGGCCCTTTGTTATTTCCTTCCTTCCTTCTTTCCTTCCTTCCTTCCTTCCCTTCCCTTTCCTTCCCTTTTCTTTTCATTTCTTTTTTTTTCCAAGACAGGGCTTCCCCGTTTAGCCCTCGCTGTCCTGGAACTCACTCTGTAGACCAGGTTGGCCTCAAACTCAGACAGAGATCTGCCTGCCTCTGCTTCCTGAGCACAGACACTGCCTGGCTTCTGTTATTATTTTTTTTTCTTATCACCACTCAGAATTTCCTCCCTCTGCTGGAGGAGAAATGAGGCTAGAGTTTACAAACTCTTGGCTAGTCTTAGATCCTAAAGATTAGGCCCCTGAGCTAAAGACTCTGACTCTCTCTCTCTCTCTCTCTCTCTCTCTCTCTCTCATATGTGCATGTACACACACACACACACACACTCTTTCTGACATGTGCACACACACACATACACACAAGCTAGGATATGGAGAAGCCTCCTCTTAGCACCCTAGGGGCAGGTGAGCCACAAGGGAGGGGTCCACATATAGTCTTGGGGCCACTTCTCATACCTTGCCCTTCTTTCTTCCAGGTACAAGACAGTGGTGACTCAGCGGCGGGCAGCAGTGGCCATAGCTGGCTGCTGGATTCTCTCCCTTGTTGTAGGCCTGACACCCATGTTCGGCTGGAACAACCTGAGTGTGGTACAGCAAGCCTGGGAACTTAATGGCAGCGTGGGGGAGCCCGTGATCAAGTGTGAGTTCGAGAAGGTTATCAGCATGGAGTACATGGTCTACTTCAACTTCTTCGTCTGGGTGCTGCCGCCACTGCTTCTCATGGTCCTCATCTACCTGGAGGTCTTCTACCTGATCCGTAAGCAGCTTAACAAGAAAGTGTCAGCCTCCTCTGGTGACCCGCAGAAGTACTACGGGAAGGAGCTGAAGATCGCCAAGTCGCTGGCTCTCATCCTCTTCCTCTTTGCCCTCAGCTGGCTGCCGCTGCACATCCTGAACTGTATCACCCTCTTCTGCCCCACCTGCCAGAAGCCCAGCATCCTTATCTACATCGCCATCTTCCTCACTCACGGCAACTCAGCCATGAACCCCATTGTCTATGCCTTCCGCATCCATAAGTTTCGGGTCACCTTTCTGAAGATTTGGAATGACCATTTCCGATGCCAGCCCAAGCCTCCCATTGACGACGACCTCCCAGAGGAGAAAGCTGATGACTAGACTCCGCCCTGCTCCCTCCAACCCGAATCCTTGGCTCTCTGTTCAGCCCTCACATCCCAACTGTCCCACTGTTCCTCCTCAGCCTCCCCAACTGGGATGTGGGCTGTGGGTACCAGGGAGGCTCTGAAGAGATGCCATAGAGTAGGGCCCCCTTTACAAGGAGCTAGCTGCCCTTTACCTTGGGGAGCTAGAGGAGGCTTGGGGGTGGGTCAGGCTATGACAGGGAACTGGGTGCCCTGAGGTGAGAAGAATGTCTTGAGTGCAGCTCAGAGATCCAGGGCTAGAATATTCTGGTTCCTACAGTCAAACAGGGAAGCCGGCTGTTGGGTGTTGGTGGCCCAAGGAACCAACTTCAAGGAGAGGATAAGACCCCCTCAGAGGATGAATAGAGAAATGGGTATGTCCTCACTTTGCTTTCTCTCCTGTTCTGGAGGAATAGATAGCAAAGTGCAGGAAAAGGGACCTCATCCCCACCTCCAAGGACTTTGTGTTTCTGGCCATACAGGTACTTCGATGCTTGCACTCCGTACCCCAACAAGCCAGGGGTTATGCTTGCGAGAGGCAGAAAGAATGGGATCAGGGATCTTCTCTCACATTTTCTTTATTCACACAGCCCTGGACTTCCACTAGGTCTTTGAGCACTAGGGAGTAAGCATGGTCCAGAAGGTGCTGGCCTCAAATATCCAGCAGGGGGCAGCACTGAGCCCTTCTGCCCTGAACTTCCTGGGAGTCCCCAATGTAACTTGCTGTTTTCTGAGCCCTCAAGTGTCACCAACCCTCAGAGACAGGCCTGGACTCTCCTGGATGACACCATCTTTGTTTCTGGACCCCAGGAGAAGAGATCCCCGGAAATGACAGTCTTTGGGAGCATTCAGCCTGAGTGGGGAGGGTGATGAGCAATGGATCCAACAGGATCCCGGGTGACATGGGCCCTCCTGGTGTGGAGAAGTCAGGCCAGACCAGACCAGAGGAGACAACTCTCTCCAGAGTGTGAGGGATTGCCTTGATGGCATTTAAATATCCAAAATGCTCCTGGGGGGGGCGGGGGACTAAGCTCAGTTTTTAGGGACATCAAAAGCTGTGTTACAAATAGAGTATAGGCCATTGTGGGTCTCAGTTAGAACCAATCCGTAGCCTGCTGAACCTGGATCTCTTCCTTGTGTGGACAGCAGGCAGGGAAGAGTTCTGAGTATGAATATTGACTCCGAGTCTTGACTCCAGACTCTTCCCTCAGTTGGAGGTAAGGCGTCACTGGCTCTCAAGGAGGCCCCAATGTCTAATAAAAGACTGTGAACCCTTGTGGAGAGCGCGTTGCTGGCAGTACCCCAGCACTGTCAGAGGGCAGCTAGACCATCTCAGGAGAAAAGATGTAACGGTGGGGGTGGGAGGAAAACTGGGAGGGGGGCATGGAAGCAGATGGAACAAGGAAGGTTCCAGAGATGGTGTATCTGTTGCTATAGTTACACATTTAGGGTAGCATGTTGTGAATCAGAAGGCAAGATCCAGAACATTCATATGTCTAAAAAAATGGCCCGAGCTATCGTGAGACCCTCCCTGCCGGCACACTCCTTGTGGTAATAGTGTCTGCCCTGCCCAGAAGCATAGCACACCCATTCACCATGACACGCACTGCCACAGAAGCCCTGTGCTATAACACCACACACATTTATTTGTCTGCTTCTCGCCAGTGTACAACTCTGCAGGGGGTGCCAGTCTTCACATCTTTGGGGTACTCTTGTACCCAGGAGGCCTGACCTGAGGCCTGCCAAGCCCAATCCTGGGTCTGGACTCCAGCCTCTCGTGGAGGAAGGCCTGCAGGTACCATACGCCTCTGGTATGGTCTTAGGTATCCGTGGAGAGACATTTGGGCCTGGTGGCCTGATCCTCAGGCCTGCAGGACCTGGCAGAGAATGTCCTTCCGAGCCCTGGTATATGACCAGGCAGTCAGCAGAGGTGTTGGGGAGTCAGATGGAGAACCACCTCCACCCTTCTCTGTCCTTCCTCAGCCTCAGTTTTCAATGCTGAACTCTGCCTAGTGTGGCTCTAGAGACATCATAGTTCATCCAAAGCCCCAGAGTCACCAAATGCAGAAGGCAGGGCAAGGGCTGGGTCCCTACTAAGAGAAAGGTGCAAAGAGAATACCTATGTTTACAGTCACTCAAAGCCAAGGCTAGACCCTGTCCTGTGACCACCCGCTTTCCCTCCCTTCCGGACCTCAACAGCACCACCCAGCCCTACACTGACATTACCAAACGGAATATGCATGCTAGTTGTCTTTAGCTGCAAAACTGTACCCAGATCTGTCTACCGCCTTCCCTCCCTACCCAGACCCTCTCCCTGGGAAGTAGATTTTCCTTCCCAGTCTCCTCTTTGACCATGCTCTCACTGGAGGTAGCCGAAGGAGTGGGCCCATCCACTCACCTGGGTCCTTGTCCCAGTCTCTGCCCATAGTGCTCCTCAGTGTGTGGCGGAGGCTGAAAGAGATCCTACAGGTCAGAGCCTGAGAGGCTCGAGGTCAATGATCCCCAGGGCCCCAGTCTCCAGCTAGAGAGAGCATCTCCCCGCCTGGAAGTCACACTAACTCCCCCCGACCTCTCCCTACTCCTTGTCTCCTGATCCAATTATCATTCTAAGCTGCATCTAGTCCAACTCCAAAGATGGACTCTATTTGCCTCCCCCCCCCCATGGCTGGGAACTAAGGGAACCCTCAGACTCCCACCTTTGACTTCCAACCGACAATCCACAGAGGCCTCCCCTAGCACGTTGATGGCCTTGCAAGTGTAGACTCCAGAATCAAAGGGGCTGGGCTTCCGGATCTCCAAGGTGCAGACCCCTTGTTCAGAAACTGCGCGATACTTGGGGTCACCCTGGATGTCCATCTTGTTTTTCATCCAGATGATCTTGGGCTGGAGGCAAGATCAGATGAGGATAACAAAGGGACAACATAGTTGGAAGCAGCTCTCAAGAGATAGTTTCAACTGCACTGCCCTTGCTCATCCCACGCCCAAGGCCCCCACCTTAGGTGATGCTCGGACGCTGCAGAATAGTTGTGTGCTGTAGCCAGGAGTGGAGGTGTGGTCAGCCAGGGGCTGGGTGAATGACGGGGCTTCTGAGAAGTCTCGCTCAATAAACCCCTTAGGCTTGGCAGTAATATCTGGGTTCAGGGGAGAATTTGAGGTTATAGGAATAGAAGGGCCTTCAGAAGACTGGCTTCAACCCCCAAGCTTTGGGAAGCTCAGCCTGGTCAGCATGTGGAAACTGTCAGGCACTAGAGAAAGCCTAGCTGAGCAGAGTTGAGGCAGGTCAGGAGGCGAACAGAGGAGTGGGCGGGCAGGAAAACCTGAGCCGCAGGGGATTGCGCAGAAACTGAACATCACATTCCATTTCTGTCTGTCTTGGAGACCTGACTAACTTTCCTTCATTTTAAACACAAAACTCTTATGGTTGTGCTGTTCCGGCTGATGTTGAGTGAGATGGCTCAGTGGATAAGGGTGCTTGCCACCAAGCTCGACACCCTGAGTTCAATCCCTGGGACCCAGAAGGCAGAAGAAGAGAACTGACAAGTTGTCCTTAGAGTCCACATGCGTGCGTGCATGTGAACACACACTCACACACAAATAAATGTAATTAAAATGAACAATAACTAAGAGTGTGGCTTCCAGGGTCACTGTATGCGTGTGTTGTGGGGAGGATCTGAGACAGGCCTGGGGCAAGGTGGAGTGCTGGAGTTTCATATTTGGCCCCACCGATCGGATGCCTGATGGAGACAGTAAATACCACAGTCAGTTTTTGGGTGGGGAGATATCTGTCTTTACAGATTGCCACTCTACCTATCATGTAAACCTTACCCTTCAGAGCATGAGCCCGGGGACACTGTAGGAGACTTCTGTGATGATGGCAGCCACAGTCATCTTTAGAATAAGCACACAGCCTCCTGAGGGGCACTGCTCATTTACATGGCTTTGCTCTGGTGTTTGCTAAAATCTATTGGGCACACCGGTCATTTACAATCACGCGTGTCAGTGCGTGTTTGCATTTGCACATATGCTCGTGCAGAACTGTGGAGTGTGTGTGTGCGGGGGTAACAAACGTTCCAGGGAGCAGTAACTGAGGAGAAGCCTAGAGGGATGTGGGACATGGGAGAAGAAGTCGTGGCAGATGTTGATATACCGGTCCTGATTTGGTTTCCTGCCCAGGCTCAAACCCACTTACCTGCCTTCTGGATGTGAGCCAGCTCCTTGGTGGTGGTGGCTTGATCACTGAGGCCACACAGGTTTTCTGAGAAGACCCGAAAGGAGTACGAGTTGCCAATGATGAGGTCTGAGATGGTGCAGGTGGTGGGATGGTAACGTTCCAACACTGTGAACCATTGCTACAGGGACCATGGCTGGGTTACCTTCAGCCCTTACCCAGTTCTTGTCTTTCCTGCTCACCCTAGCCCCCCTCAGTGGGGCTCATTCCATATCCCAGCTTTGGGAGGCCAAACTATCCAGCTCTGGGCCTGAGGGACTTGGAAGTAGGAGAGGGACTTTCTGGGTCAAGCATGAGCTCAAGAGCCTCACTACTCAAAGTGTGGCTGGCAGACATGCAGCCTCGTTACCTGGGCACCATTTAGACATGTGGGTTCCCAGCCCCCAGCCCCAACCGTCTGCCTCAGAGTCTACATTTAGCAGATTCCCAGGTGATTTATACGCACGATAAGACAGTTCCATTGCAGCCCAGTGCAGTGCACCCTGAAGACTGAGGTACAGAGAGGGCACAGGCTTGCCCAGAATGATACAAGCAGTCAGTCAGCAGTAGTTGGTCTAGTCTTAGTGGGATGGACCTTTTTGTCCTGGACCCCTTCTTTCCACCCCTGTTACGCCCCAGCCAGCCTCACCCCTGTCTTTTTGTCTGCCTTCTGCACCGTGTAGCCCAGGAGCTCTGTATTGCCTGTGTCCTGGGGTGGAGTCCACTCGAGGGCTGCATTGCAACCCCAGACATCCAGTAGCCTGATGCTGCTCGGGGGGCCGGGTTTCTCTGCAGGATCAGATTATGAAGGGAAGTGAGGAGGAGCAGGCTTGCTACAAAGTCTCCACCCAAGATTTGGCACTTGCCATGATACCCTAGCCTTCCCTCTCCCACCATCAGGTCTGGGATGGGAGGTGGGAGATAAGTGTTTCTGAGATAGCCCTTTCCCCCTGCCCTTGTACCAATCACTAGGATGTCAATGTTGGCCTTGGCTTCCAAGCCTTCCAGATGCACAGTGAGCTCATAGCGGCCGGAGTCTGAGCGCTGGGCCGAGCGAATAAAGAGGATGGAGTCCTGGTCCCCGGTGCGCACATTTACCCTCTGGCTGTCCAGGGCATGGCCATTGTGGGTCCAAGAGGCCTGCGGCTTGGGCTTCCCCTGACAAAGATGGGGTAAATGCAGACTGGTATAAGCACCCCACACTGCCCCTTTAGCTGTGCCTCAGAAACCTGTCCTACTGATCCCATAGTTGCTGCCCAGAGCCATGTCTTCTAGTGTGTGGCCTGCCCTGGTGGCTGCCTATCTGTCCACTCACAACTGAATTATATGCAAAACTGGGAAGGCAGCCATCTCATGGGGCCCAGGCAGACTCCAGGGAGAATCGTGACATTTCCAGGTCTCTACTGACACACAGGCCCCTACCAGTGAGGCATGCTTACCTGGAAGGGGATTTGCAGGTTGACAGATTCTCCCACCTGTCGGATGTAGGTCTGCCGAAGGTGTCGGGGAACACGGATCTTGGGAGCTTCTGCATGAAAAGAAGTGTCTGGGCTTAGCCCAGTTGAGTGAGGGCTTCTGAGGCAGGAGAAGGGGAAAGTGAGTGTGGGTTCCTGGATAGACAGGACAGCTCCTACATAGTACGTTCCGGTGAGTGTGGGCTGCCTCTTCACTGGGAGGACAAAGCCTTCAACGCTCAGATTGAGGGAACCAAATCCCTTAAGGCCCAGAGAGTCTCCAGAGAGGTCAGGGACTCTACAGTGTGAACTGGTTGGTATCTCTGGCACTCCCTTGGCGCCTCAACCTTGCCAGGCTGGGATTTACCCTGAGGCCCAGGCATTCTCAAGCTCCAGATGGGCCTGGCTGGCTCTCTGACTCCCCCTGGAGGAAGGCAGGTTCTGCACCTGTCGATCGTATCTGCCTAGAGAGGGAATGAGTGTGCTGGCTGCCTGCTGATTCCACACATGCCCCCACAGGGATTCAGGACTGTTCTGAGAATGTGGAGCCTTGCTGCTCAGGCTTCTGCCTCCAGGCCTGCTGGCAGACTCGGGCTCTTTGTACAGAAGCTAAGGCAGGTACTCAAATTCTTTCCCCTGCCGGCCCTCTCAGTTGCCAATCGTCATGGTG
This sequence comes from Cricetulus griseus, assembly GCF_003668045.3. NCBI lineage: Eukaryota > Metazoa > Chordata > Mammalia > Rodentia > Cricetidae > Cricetulus > Cricetulus griseus. Next base: position 55,014,522 of record NC_048598.1, read on the forward strand.
GTAAGTCCTGCCTGAAGTCTGTGGTCACCATCTACTCCAGTAGGAACCACTTTCCTGACTTTGGCCTAGTCAGGTGCCACTAGGCATTCCAAGGGAAACTGCAGCAGCTGCCGTTCCCGTCCCTGGGGGATGGTGTGGGGACTGAGCCTGAGCCGCCTAAGCAGTAAACAGGTGGCAGCGGTTGGTCAGCGGCATGTAGGAAGGACATGGTAAGAAGGGACACTGTGTCTCCAAGGATAAGCTGAGCAGGCACTTGGCTGGGGAGCATCATGGTCTGGAATGCTCCAGGGACCTCTCCAGGAGGTCAGGCATGCCTGGCAGCTCCAGGTGGCCAAGAGGGGGGACAGCTGAGCAGCTGAGGATCCCGGACAAGGCCCCCACTCTGCCCTGCCCAGCCCAGCCCATGAGAGGTCCGGCTGTTCCCTGCTTGTTCATATCCTCCTCTCCACTTTCTCTCCAGGAAATCCCCTTCTCTGCTGCCAGAGGAATTTTAATGGAGAGGTGGGTGCTGAGTCTGGCTTGCTCCTTCAACACCAGATCTCAGAGTCCGAGGTTTTTGGGGCCCCAGAGAAAGGTCTGGAACTCTGCCAACCAGAAGAACTTCCTAGCACCTCCAGGCTGGAGTCAGTACAGGCATCCTGCTGCTCGAGTGGTGGTGGGAGGTATATCTCACCCAGATAATGTCTTGGCCTTTGAAAACCACCAGAGCAGCTGTTGAGCAGCTTGGTGGCTGTGAACAGTCCTGTGTGGGTGTCAGAACCTGAGACTATTGAAAGACTAGGTCACTCCATGAAGGTCCCTGGGCCCTTTGGGATCTGCCTGGTTTGAATCAACTCTGACAATCTGGGTTCTAGTCTTCCATGGTGGCAGACCTTAAAGCAGTGTTTTTCCTTGAATCCAAATCTGAGCCCTGCTATGGTTGAGCTGCCTTCTCTTCCCAGATGCCGGGTCTGGAAATGCAGGCTCTATCTCCAGCCTCCGTCCATCCCTCAAGGAACAAGAAGGAAGATGGAGAAGGTCTCAGACCACCTGCTTGCCCATGTCTCTCTTCACCCTGGGGCCCTGCACTGTCCCCAGAGACCTGAGATCAGACCAAATGACTCACTGTCATTAACAGTCTGAAACTTGAGCAGCTTTGGGAGGGGAGTCAGGGGACTAAGGCTAACGCACCCTGCAAATAGAAATATTAGCAACAGGGACAGCAGCTGGTCTCTAGGTCCTCACAGAGGCACTGCCCTTTGGGGATGAAAAAGCTTTCACAGCCTCCTTTTTCCTCTAGGGCCAGCGTACATCAGGGAGCATGGGTTGGGGGGGGGGGCTTCCCTGTGTTTCAGAGACTCTGGAGAGCCTGGAACCCAGGTTTGAGGAAACAGAAAGGCAATTTCATGGCTTCAGAGATTAAGATTAGGCTTCTAGTGCTGGGAGCCTGAGCTTCATCTCTGTGCAGCAAGGAGCTGCTCCCTGATGGCGGTGGTGGTGGAGGGGGGCTGGACCACTCAGGGAAGTAGCTTCTTGGACCTCCTTCTTGCTGCTGAAGAACCTGAACCTTTCACACACAAGGCAAGACACGTTAGCATGTGGCTTGTGCATGTGAGTGTGAGATGGGGGAAATGGCTGCCTGGGTCCCATTGACCATGGCCTCAGTTTCCCCATTACATCCAGTCTGTGAACAAGAGGAAGGGGCTTTACCAATGATCTCTTGGATGTGGACAGGATGGTCCAGCACTGCTGCGGGGCCTGCCCCTGCGGAGCTTACTGCAGTCACACGCAGGAAGAACTTGTCTCCCAGGGCCAGGTTTCGAACCGTCTGCTGGGTCACCATCACGGGCCGGGGATTCACAGGCACCCATTCTGAGGCTGAGGGCAGTGGAGAATGCCTGGGTCTTAGTGATGTGGCAGGGACATCCTTCCTTCTCAAGGGCGATGGACAGAGGTTGACTTCGCTCTTGGGCCATAGTCTCTCTTGCCCCCTTCCCCGGTTTTGTAGCATCAAGTAACATCAAAGATAGCTGGTGTTAGAGCTCTGGGATGGTGGCCAGAGAAGGTTGGGCACATTTACCAAGTCACACAGAGCAAGGTAGGGGCAGAGACAGAAGCCAGGCTGAACGTGGCTGTCAGCGAATACTTTCCCTAACTTTCTTCACTACCTCTAATTTTACTGTCCCCTCCTCTGTATCGCCTGCTCCCTTCTGTCTCCTGGGTTAACTCCCCGTGAGAAAGGTCCTCTGAGATTTAGTACCTCCTTCCCGTCTCATCATATCAGTGTCTCCCATCCCTCTATTACTCGGAGTCTCCCTGGAGCTGGAGGATAGGAGGTCTCCTGAGGTCACTGAACCTCTTTTCACGCAGAGGTCCCTATGGAGCAGGGAGTGGTAACCAGGCAGTTAAGACCACTGCTTATACCTTCTCCCTTTATATCCCCTTGGACCGACCCATTGTGGGGACTGGGCTTGTCCCTGCTGTCCTAGCCCGCCTCAGCTGGGTGGAAGTAGTGCTAAGCCTGGTACTCACCTCCCTCTCGACAGAGCTCCAATACATAGCCTTGAAGCCCCAGCTTCCCCAGCTTCTCGGGGGGCTCCCAGCTCACAGTCAAGGAGCTGTGGCTCACATCTTCCAAGGTCAGCTGCAATGGAGCACTGGGGACATCTGGAGGGGGGACAGGGTAGATGAAGAGCCCTTCCCTATATACCTGCCTCCCTTCTCCACCTGCCCCCACCTCTAGTTACCTTCACTTGGAGGTTCAGGCTTAGTGGTTGCGGGTGTGGCAGAAGCTTCAGGGGCTACATGGTCCAGTGCCTGAGATCCAGGCTTCTGTGGCTCTGGAGCCTGCTCTTGCCCCGTGGACTCTGATGCTGCCACCTCTCCAGAAGCCTCGGTGGTGGGTACCTTGGCAGGCTCAGGCTCGGTCTCCTCTGGACTAGAGACAGAAGCCTCAGAGGTGGCTTTTCCTGTCATTTCTGAGCTGGTTGTGTGTGTGTGTGTGTGGGGGGGGGTCAAGCTGTAGTGTTTAAGGGTCAGCAGTTGGTCTGGGCCTCCAGGGTGCCTGAGAAACCTAGGTCCAGGCTTATATAGGCAGAGGCTGCCCCACCCCCAGCAAACCATTCCCAGCTGTGGGGTCAGGTCAGGCAGGGGGGCAGGGGGGCAGGGAGCACCCAGGCCAGGAATAGCTCTGGGGGAGGAACTGCAAGGGCCCCTTGAGGAGCATACTACCTCACCATCACCCCAGCTAGACCTCACAGCCAGGGTGCCAGTGCCCAGATCTGTGAGGGCATAGATAGGTGAACGGGGACATCGCTGGGCTTGGGAAATGAGACTGGCCATCTGGAAAGGGAGATCAAGTCAATTCCATGAGTCTGGTTTGCTCGGAGCCCCCTTGGGTCTGAGTATTCATGGAGCGGAGCCTGGAATTAAGAATACTTGAACTAGCCTTGCTTGTGAGCACCCCCATTTCTACCTATTCACTCTACCTTGGTCCCCCAGTCTCTGGGGGACTCTCACTTGTGCTCTGTGAAGCTAAGGCCCCCAGAGAGGCAAGAATTGAGATGCCCAAGGTGAGGCTGGCCAGAGGCAGGTGCTCTAGTGTGAATCCTGCAAAAGGGGGCTATCTTGGTTAGTTTTTAGCTGCTGTAATGTCCCAGCAGGGCTGCTGTAAAGGCCCTGTGAATTCTAAACAATAGAAGGTGACTTTTCTCATGGCTCTAGAGGCTGAGATGTCTAAGACCATGCCCCCCCTGCATCCAGTGAAGAGCTTTCTGCTGAGCCAGAATACAGAGAACGGGCAAGCCAGACAGCGGAAAGTGAACTAAATGCATGGTTCCCACTCTGGAGACAACTAACCCACTCCTTAATAATGACATTAACTAACTCACAAGGAAGTGTCCCATGGCCTAATCACTTCTTTAAAGGCCCACACCTTAATGCTGTTAGTGACAATTAGAGGAGTTTTAGAAGGAGCATTCAAACCATAGCAAGGATCCAGCAAGCCTGTTCCTGTTCCTGTGGCAAGGCTGGGAAGTCTATTTTCACTAATCCCCAGGCCTACTGAGAACTCCCCACCCTAGAGGATAAAACAAGCAAACTTGAATTTCCTAGTCTCTTCAAAGAGGGACATAGGCACAGACCTTCCCAGTGTGGAAAATGGAGCCGCTTCAGCCAAATTCCTAGTCACTGATTCATTTATTCAAGATGTTAAGATTGGTAATAATTTGAAATCCAGAAAATACCATGTGTTGGGAAGGAGGAGGAGCAGTCAAGATCTTCACTGTGGGTGGGGGTGTAGATCAGAGCAATGACTGAAAAATGAGGCAGGGAATTGGTGTTGATAGCAATGTACTTAGCTGGTGGCTCTGGGCATCCACCTCTGGACTCCCAGGAGACATGGATGAGACTGTTTGTGAAGGTATCACTTGTAACAGCGCCAGTCTCAGGGAAACAGCTGTCTTTGAACACGAGTAGATAAACTGCTGGAGCAGTTATGTAGTCCTTCCTAAAGCAGAAGCCAGATAGATGACAATGAGATACCCCAGCTGATCTCACAGACCAAAGGACGAATCACAGAAATACAATGATCATTTTGTCCTTGAAATCCAAACCCAAAGCCACAGGAAGCTCGGTCTTCAAAGAGCATCCATAGGTGGTAGCCAAATAAAAAGGAAGGCTTGGCCAAGGTTAGCCTAAAATGACAGCCTCTGGGTGAGGGGACGAGGACACACGTGACTGTAGAGGCTTCAAAGTGTCACTGAAGTCTGTTTCCCCTTCAATACACAGAAGCTCTTTGAATTAGATGAATACTACTCCTAAGTAGTAGGAGCATCCCACAATTTAGGAATAAATGGACGTGTAATTTATTTAGGGCTTCAACAGCATTCTGTCTCCCCCTCTTGGCACAGCAGTGCGGCTGCCTCTCAGCCCCCAGCTGTCCTCCTATGGAGTGTCAGTGGAGTGCCTGATGAGCCTCTGGGTTCAACTCTGCCTGGGTGTCCATGTCCTCTGAGAGGTGACTCAGTGTTGTGCTGGGTAGGGAGACCCGATCTCCACCCTGGCTTCTGACTCTGCAGCTATAAGTGAATGTGACTAACTCGGCAGGACCCTGAGTCAGCCCTGAGAACCTGTCCCAAACTGGGAGAAGGGGGGAGGCCTCAGGGGACAGGGAGCTTTCTAGGGGAGCTTGCAGTCCTGAGGTTTCAAAGACCTTGTGTGGTAACATGGACAGCGGGCAGGAGTTAGGAACTGCTTGGTCCACTAGCCAGCACGAGATGCCAGGCATCCTCTACCCCTAAGACCCTGGCCAAGCACCTTGCCTTTCACAGAGTGGTAACCTTGGAAACAGCTGCATGTGCCCGGTTCCAGCTGGGTCAGATTTCAGGGCAACAGATCGGTATTGGCTTCTTTATGTCTCAATGTAGAGTCACTAACATCAAGCCATCTAATGGTTATCCCAAGTCCGATGATCAAAACATCAAAGAACCCACACATAAAATCCCAGTTGGTTTAGAATACATTCCATCCAGGCTCCCTGAATAAAGTCATGTCCACTCTGGGGGGTTCCCAAGACCCTGGTGAGAGTGTCCCCTCCTCACAAAGGCTGGAAAACTGGCTTGTCTTCAGAGCCAATACGATTCAATCTTCCTCACCTGCTGTCTTAGACCAGCTGGGGCAAGGATGCTTTGATCTCTTCATGAGCTGAGGGACTAGTGTGAAGGGGGGGGTAAGTGCAAGGACAGAGCTGGGGACAAGGACAGCGCTGGACTGTTGACAGCTTTCAGTCCAGCAGTTGGGTGGACTGTCTTTAAGATAATGAACCTTGGGACACTTAGGAGTATGAGGCTAGAAGGCCAACTCTCAAGGGTCTGGAGAGACCCCCACTAGGAAGGGTACATGAAAGGCACTGCCTTCCTTTCTGGCCTTAATGTTCTGGGTTCCTGAGCTTTCTAACCATGTCCTGTGGTCGTCTCTCTCCACATTTCTCAGAAGAAATGTGCTAGGTTAAAGGTCCTCTTGCCAACGCCCTGCCACATTATCCTTCCATAAGGAACTTAGTTTGAAAGTCTGCAGGACCATGGCTTTAGTATCTGGGTTGCTGTCAGCCATGCTTAGGTAAAGCCAAGTTCCCACCCAGTCTGAGGCTACCACCTCCCATTGAGGCTCCATAGGGCTCAGCACAGGGCATCAAGACCTCACTTTTGGGGACTGGAGAGATGGCTCTGAGGTTAAGAGCACTGACTGCTGCTCTTCCAGAGGTCCTGAGTTCAATTCCCAGTGGTGGCTCACAACCATCTATAGTGGGATCTGATGCCCTCTTCTGGCAGGCATACATGCAGATAAAGTACTCAGATGCATAAAATAAATAATTAAATCTTTCAAAAAAAACAACCTCACTTCTGTCAACTCTGATTCCCAAGTATCAGAGAGAGGAATCCAGAAAAGACAGGGGAGGTGAGTGCCATGGTCCCACGTACCCATAGAGACGCCTGAAGCAAGAAAGACACACTGCTAAGCTCTTGTGCTTTATTGAGCAGCTGGGGAATTAGGAAAGGGAAGTGGGATGGAGATATGATTATGTTCCCAAGTGAAGGTTTCAAGTTGGGCTTTGCAGAGGGTATAATTAGTATGGCCACTGCATCTTGTAAGATGTTTGCCTAGTTGATGGTATAACTTGCCAAAATGGTGTCCTTTGGTCAGGAGAGCTGAAGGAATGGGGGGTTGGGCTTAGAGTCTGAGAATTTCCCTTCCTCAGCAGAGATGTACTGAACCTCAGCTCACACTGTGACTCTCATGACCCTACTGTCCTACCCTGCTTCTCTGTTCACCAGGGCTGAGCCCAAACCTCAATGCTGTGGCCCCTACAAGGAAGGGAACCTGAGGCCCAGCTGGGGGACTTAGCAATGCAAGTGGCCAGACTCCTAGCCAGAGGGTGTGAGGTACCATGTGCCAAAGGAAGAGCTAAGCCGTAGCAAGTGCCTCCTTGATGGCACTGGTGAGTGGGAAGCGTAGATTCTGCCCACAGAAGGAGCCCCGGAAGTCATCCAAATCCAGCGCCCACACCATGGCTCCTGCCAGCTGCTTGCTTTTCAGATACTGCACCTGGTGGAGGAGGTCCCGAGCAGACAGGGTTGGTTGTTTTGGTGAGGTGTGGGGGGAACTGTGTTCTGGGGCCCTTCCCCGTAGGACCCCCCCACACACACACCCAAGCTCAACCCTGGTGCAGGAGAGCAAATCTAGCTGGGGTGTGGCTTCCGGGACACCTACCTTGTTTTTGACGCTCTCCTGGTCGTCATACCCCACCCACTGGTTGCCCTTGGTGGCATAGGGAACCTGCTGGCCAAGGATTCTCTGCACCTCGGCTCCTTTGAGGAAATCACAGATCTGAGTAGAGAACCGTGGGGGTGAAAGGGGAGGCTTGTCAGGCCACTAGCAGTCAACCTTCAGTCCTGTAGCCTCCCTCTCCTGAGGCTTCAGGCTGCAGGCGTCATGCAAATTTATGAAAAACAGATGCAAATGTCTCAGAGTTCAGCTGCTGTTGCCTAAAGGCTTTAGAGATGATTGCCTCCTCCGTCTTTAACAGGGATGTGAGGAATGTGAGCTGATAACCAGGGCTGGCTCTAGACCACTTGGAGCATCAGAGGCTTACACCCACAGAGACCATTGCTTTTCCTGGACCGGAATGAAGACCCCAGGTCTGAGGCCAGAGGAATATTCTAGAAGCTTGGTGCCTGCTGGAGGTTTTCAGGAATAAGAGGCTTAAGTCTTCCTAGGGATTGCTAGGGCAAACAAGCATGATTTTATTCCCAAAGGAGAAAGTGTGTGTGGTTAGGGAGGCGAGGCCCTTCTTCCCTGGGGCAGCCTATGAAGCAACATCATTACCTACCTCATAGTAGGCGAGGGTCCCTTCCTCCTTGGTGAACCGGCCTGGTAACCCTGGCCCTGAGATTGGAGCTCCCACCCGAGTCTCAGAAGATGCCAGAGTGAAGCTCTTCCCAAAGGTGGGGATTCCCATCACGAGCTTGCTGGCCGGGGCTCCCAGTCTCAGAATGTACCCCACAGCATAGTCCTGGGGGTAAGACAGAGAGGGCAGGAACAGTTAGCTGGGCTGGGTGGTGTGCAGATAGGGATGTACAATTAATACTGCTTGCCTTGACAGGTGCGGTGACGCTTGGAGCGCGCAACTGGGAATCCCTGTCCCTCTGGGAACTGATAATGCCAGTTAAAAGAATGATTTTTAAAGGTTGTTCTTGAAAAGCTCCTTGTAGTCATAAGAAGGGATTATTAATGTGTGACAGACACAGAAATTGGCTGGCTGGCTCCGGCTGCACAGTGAGTAAATGACAGGCTGAAGCTAGATTCCAACCTCTAAGTCTCCAACCTTTCTTTGCTCTGCCCCCTCTTGCTTTCACTCAGTCTACCCAGAAAGACTTTCCTCAGTTTCCTCACCTGTGGAATGGCTTTCATAACCTATATGATCACGAATGGACTGGGAAAGAGAGGAGGATGACTGTCTGTGCACTGGCAGGTGGCAGGACTTTGTATCTCCCTCGCATCATCCTTCCAGGAACCTACCACATTGCTGAATCTGTCAGAACTAGTGTCCTTTAGGCCTCGGAAGAGGGGGCTGTGATGTCCTGTGGTTTGGCGCCAGGCTCCGTGGAAATCGTAGGTCATGAGACTAATAAAATCCAGGTGTCTGAGAAAAAGGAGTTGGAGGTAAGGTGGGAAATTAGAAATATTCTTGACTTCACAGCCAAGGCTCAGCAGGATATGGGACGAAGGCATCTGAGAAACAGAGCATTAACCCAAAGCCTGAAGCTTCAGAGACTGCCGTTCTGACTACTAGCCCACTTCTCCAGAGCCACTCCCAAGTGTGGGCTCTAGGTCCTGGTGGTGCTTTGAGGGTGAGAATGGGCTAATCTGTGAGGCTCCTAGCACACACACACACACACACACACACACACACACACACACAGAGGAGCTGTTCTCTGCTTCACCTCAGCCCTCCATTCCTGACATGTTTGTTTTGGCAAAAGCCAGTTAAAAGTGCCATGGACAGCCTAGTATGGAAGGAGCAGGATCAAAGGCTGGATCAGCCTACATTCATTCAGGGTAGGGAGTGCTCAACAGCCCTATGGAGAAGGGGCTGTAGGCAGAAGGCCGTAGTGTGAGCTTCAGAGATTCAGAACAAATGGGTGTACCATCTCTTTCCCATGGGAGGTTTAAAACACCAGACTAACTACACCCCTAAGGTCCTAAGGGGCACTGAAGATCCTTGTTCCTTACTCCTGGGTTTCCTGTGACTTGCCTGTGCCCTAGGGAGAGATGCTGCATGGCTGTTGGCAGTTCAAATTCACGTGTGAGGAGAAAGGGCTGGACGATAGGAAAGGGAGCTGCCTCCCTCTGCAGTCTGACACAGTTTTCTGGGTGTCAGTTGCCTCTCCCCGATCTGCTGGGCTTAGCATGGAGAGAACACCTTGGAGTGTCTGGTACATCGTATAATTCTTTCTACTACCTCTTTCAAAATTCATTCATAGCAACTCTCTCAATTGGCCAACAATATTCCAAGTGTAAAAGGGATGTGTATAGGGCTCACCGTGGCCCCTTTAACAATTGGGAGACTGAGCCATGGAGAGGGGAGAGACTTGTCAACATTTATATATCAACATTTGGGGATTCCTGAGTCTTCATGGGATGCTAGGGCTGTGAGTGGGGTGAGTGTTGCCTGTAGAGGCTTCTGGGGTGCTGCCAGGGCAGGAGACTCACTGGGATATCTGGGCGATGTCGTAGCCGCTGTCAAGGGCCACCTTCCCGGCCGACAAAGCTGCGCTGAGCAGGAGTTTCTCTGTCCCTGGTTGGACTTCCTTTGTGAATTCGGCCTTTAGTTCCTGAGTGGAGGCAAGCAGGGAAGGGAAAGGGGCCAGGTGCATGAGAGAAGGGCAGATGTGAGGAGATCAAGGTCCTGGGTGCCTTGCTGACTTCCCCACCTGCTGTGGTCATTGGCCTGCCTGGCAGTCAGGCAGAGTGAGTGGTCTGCCCCAGCCCCATCCTCAGGATACCTCGTGCTTTTGCTAAAATAGGATTTGAGAGCTGGGGAAATAGTGACCTGAGGTTGACCCCCAGAACCCACACGAAAAGAATAAATAGCTAGGCAGAGTAGTATGTGCTTGTAACCTCAGCACTGGGGAAGTGGAGGCTGGCAGATCCTCAGGGTTCACTAGCCCATCAGCCTACTCTATTTGGTAAATTCCAGGCCAATGAGAACACTTATCTCAAAAGAACAAAACAAGGCAGATAGTGCTTGAGGAATGACACCTGAGTTAGTCCTCCACACATAGTTTGCACATATGTGTAAACACCCCTGTACATACACATTGACATACACACACGCGCGCGCGCACACACACCACACATACACACACACCACACACACACAAACTTACACACACACTCAAACTTACACACACACACTCAAACTCACACACACACATGCACACACTCAAACTTACACACACACCACACACACTCAAACTTACACACACACACACACTCAAACTTACACACACACCGCACACACCACACACACACCACACACACTCAAACTTACACACACACACACAACACACTCAAACTTACACACATACACACACACACACCACACTCGAACATACACACACACCACACACACTCAAACTTACACACACACACACCAAACACTCAAACTTACACACACACCACACACACTCAAACTTACACACACACACTCAAACTTACACACACACCGCACACACCACACACACTCAAACTTACACACACACACACAACACACTCAAACTTACACACATACACACACACTCAAACTTACACACATACACACACACACTCAAACTTACACACATATACACACACACACACACACCACACTCAAACATACACACACACCGCACACACCACACACACACCACACACACTCAAACTTACATACACACACCCCACACACTCAAACTTACATATACACACCCCACACACTCAAACTTACACACACACACAACACACTCAAACTTACACACATACACACACACACACCACACTCAAACATACACACACACCACACACACTCAAACTTACACACACACACACATTCAAACATACACACACACACTCAAACATACACACACCACACTCAAACACACACACACACACACACACACACACACACACACACACACTTATGGTTTGGACCAATATCATCCTCCTAACCTATGCACACACCCATCAGCATTGAATAACTCCCTGTCCTGGAGGGGCCACCATATTTCCCCAGCTCTCAAATTCTATTTTAGCAAAAGCACAGGGTGTCCTGAGGATGGGGCTGGAGCAGACCACTCACTCTGCCTGATGCCAGGCAGGCCTCTCAGTCTGCATTTTGTTTTACATGAAACTACAAGGTCAAAGAGATTCACCATGGTACTGCAGACGGTTTGTTTATACCATCTCTCTGCCTCTGAAAACTAGAGGTACCCAGCCCTCAGATTGAGCTGTGTGCGTAGTGCATGCTTGGTAGCTGGGGGCATCAGTTTGGGAATGGACATTAGACAACAGACATCTCACTAAGTGGGCAATAGGTAGGTAATGGAGAGTGGGCACCTTGCTACTCCACAGGCTTTGGCCTCTTAGGATTCTGCCCCCACCTCCCACAGTGGCTCTAACATGTCTTCCTTGCTGAAGCCCTTCTGCTCATCCCTGGCTGGGAGGTTCTTGGGTGAAGAGAGCTTCACTAGCTCACATGATGATGCCCTCTCCACACCTCTGCCCTATGCCAAGCACCTTGATCAGGGTGGTGAGATGCTGCTTGTCTCTTGGGCCAGGGTAGAGCCAGGCGAGATCGAGCCCATCAAAGCCATGGGCCCGCAAAAATGGGGCAACCGACTTGATGAAAGTCTTGCGTCTCTGAGAGTTGGAGGCAATCCTTGAAAATCTAGAACAAAACCACCAGAGAATGAGCTTGACACTCATATACCAGGGACCCTGTCCTTGCAATGGGATTGCCAGTGCTTGGGAGCACGGGCCTGAGCTGCCAGATCTAGGATAGCAGACATTCCTGGTGTCCCAGGCTGGGCTGGCATTTTGAGCAGGTTGCAACCAGAGTCAGACTCTCCTGTCTGTAAAATGGGGTGACTGCAATATCTGATACTGTGGTTGGCATAGCAACGGGGGAGAGTCCTGGTGGTCTTCCAGCCCCCGCACTGCCCTGGTTCTGCTCTGATGACTCCAAGGCCCCTGTAACAGTCTCAACCTCTCCATCTTCATTGCTTCCTTCCCACCCCTCCCAGCCTTCATGGTAGTAACTTGGAAGTTGTTTTCATGCCTGAGATATAGTAAGAAGAGCTTTGCAAGAGCTAGGCACACTGGCATATGCCCACAACCCCAGCACTTGGGGCTTGAGGCAGGAGAGTTGTCCAAAGTTTTAGGCTAGCCTGGACTCTGCAGTAAATTTGAGGCAAGCTTGGCAACTTACCAAAAAAAAAAAAAAAAAAAAAAGTATTGCAGAAAACAAACGTTCATTTTTAAATTTTATTTTTATTTATTTATTTTTGCTAAATATCTCTTCCTCTCTGGCCTGGATTTTTTCAAATACATATAAGGCAACCACCCTGGAGACCTCTGTGCCCACTAGTCTGGAGTAACAGTAACCCTCAATATCAGGCCTTGACTAACTCCATCCTGCCCTAGCAATGAGTCCTACCTTTGTGAGCCAAAGTTCCATCCTCCAACAGACAGGAGGGTCTTCAGGTTGGGGTTTCTGTGGGGCAGGAGAATGGGGAGAGAAGGGGTGGAGTGACCTTGTCATGATGCCTCCGACCCCGTATCTGCAGCCCTAGAGGAGTTCTTGCTCGCAGGGAGGCAGGATTAGGTACCTGCCGCTGACACTGGTGCTGTAGGTGGACACGGGCTCCATGGTGGTGACTCAGAGGTTCCCACAGTGAGCAATGGGAGGTAAAAGGGGCTCACAAGCGGTACCATGCTCCACGGATGTTGCTGGGATGAGAGCCCCTTCCCTGAGCCTCGGCGGCACTTCCTGTGACCTTGTCACCATCCCACCATCACCCACCCAGGTTATTCTCCCACTGAAGCCAAGGCCCCTTGGCAATCATCCCTCAGGAGGGTTCTTGGGTCACTGCTGTCCTGGACCAAGATGTTCTACTCTAAGACCAGCCCAGCTACCTATCCCCGTCTCCTTTCATGGTCAGCTTATGGCCCTACCTGGTTTTCAGTGCATTCAGCGTGCCATAGAGTGTCACATCATTCCACTCCCACGTGTCAATCTCATTGTTGCTTATGTTGGCGAAGCTGTAGATGATGTGGGTGCATAGGAAGTGGTCGATGGCATCTGGGAAGCAGCTCCCATCGCCTTCCCGGTACTGGGACCAGTTGGTGTAGTAGCAGACCAGCTTGTATGCAGAGCCTGAGGGAGAAATCTGGGGTGGGACTCAGCGCCAATGTGGTGTGGAGCTGTGGGCCGGGGGTGGGGACAGAGTGCTGAGCAAAATGAAAAGAAATCTTAAAGGAAAGGAACTGGCCCAGCCTCCCCTGCCTGATACAAGCTGATAAGTGAGAATGGTAGGACTGAGGACTTCCTGGAGGCAGTGGCTTCCAAGAAGGAGAGAGGCCTGGCTGTGCCATCCAGTGTGAAAAGATGCCCTGCCTGCAGGCTTGCTCCTACAGTGGGGGTCTTTGATTAAAGAGTGACTTTGTGGGTCTCATCTCTGTCTCAAGGTGGGGGTGACCCTACCTGGTAACCTGAATGGCAGTCCCCAAGCTGGGGCTCATTATCACAAGGGCTGGGGAGTTCTTCCTTTGTTCTAATTCCTCTTACACTTGGCCATGGAAGGAGAAGCAGTGAGCCTCACTCACCCCGTGGCTCCTGATGGCTGTCGCCTAGGGCAGTTTGTAGCAGTCTTCACTGAAGGTGAGCTTTTTAAATTTTGTTGTTTTAAAATAGTTCAAATAAATGGAAGAGTGGGGGCTAAAACATATATCATATATCCATCACCTTGTCTTAACAAGCATTCCCAAGCCCCGTGTGCTAAGACCTCCTCCAGGAGGGGGTGGGTACTCACAGCACTGGAGCAGCATCAGGACCGCAAAGCCTGTGGGGAAATCAGGGTCAGACCCGGTGGCAGGGGAGGGTTGGCTGCTCTTCCTCCTGCCCCCTCCCCAGGCAAGGGGAGGCTTCCCACCTGCTGTACTGCTCCTTTCCTTCCTCCCTTTCAAGCTCTGCCCCACCTCCCCTCCCCTTCCTCCGGCAGGTAGGAGGCTGGACCCACTGTGCAGTAGCTCTTTGAACAGCTGGAGCCCTTTAGCCCTACAGTCCCACCTGACCCAGCCCAGAGACCTGTCAGTGCCACCCTCACTCCCATCCTGGCTTCAGCAGAGATGGGCATGGTGGCCTCTCCCAGGACCCAGCTTCCTACACAGGGTGTCTCCCCAGGCTTCACTCTTCCTTCTTATACCTACCCCACTCCACTCTCCACACCCCCAAACAATCCTCCTTACAGGAACTGAGCTGTGTGTAAACCCAACTGCTGGCCAGTGGAGGTGGAGAGCCCATACAGGATATTGGGAAACCCTGGAGTTTTGAAAGCCTCGGGCCCAGTCTTGCAGTACCTGCCAGCTGAAAGGTCATAGGGACAATGATGGAGGGCCTCCCTGGGCGTGACAGTCACATCTCCAAAATCTTCCTGCCATTTCCTCTCTCCCTACCACTTGCTTCTTGCCAGTACTCTCCCGGCTTTCCTGGCAGCTCCTGTCTGTGGCTCCAGCCCTCCATCCAGGCCCTCCGCCAGGCTGAAGCAGGCACAATTGGGTTATGTAAGCCGTGGCACCCAAATAAGGCCACCATTATATTGCCTGGCCTCCCCTCAGATTTTCTGTTTCCTGGCTGTTTGCACACTTGGCCGAAGTCTAGGTAAGGACCAGAGACCCTTGGGGACTGTTGGGGGGGGGCAAATCCCTCCTTTAAGCAATTGCTGATTATTGAATCCGGGAAATTGGGACAGGAGAGAGAAATTCCCGAGAAGGCTCTGAGCTCTAAGGCTGCCTCCTCCTCTTTGGATGCCAGTGCAGAAGAGTGAGAAAGGCTCTGCTGTAAAGCCCAAGACTGCGGTGAAGTGACGCAGGGTAAACATGGGGACTGTAATGGCCAGTGGTGGATCCTCCTGGGAGCAGCAGCAACAGGCTCTCAGATCAATATTGCCTCTTCTCTCAGTGATGTTTTTGAAACCCAAACCCAATGAGGCATCCCACTCTAAACCCTACAGTGGCTTCCAGGGGCTCTTAGTGAAAGAAGCAGCTTAGATGAAGCAAGAGCTCTACTCTGTGTGGCCCTAGCTTCCGCCCTCTGTACTAACCAAAGGCATTCCATTTTCCATTGTTGTTTTTCCAAGGCAAGCATCAAGATGCAGCTCATGCTGATCTCAGGCTTACAGGTTCCTGCCGCAGTCTCCTGAGTGCTGGGATTGCTGGTGTACACTGCCATCTTAGTGCTGGGATTGCTGGTGTACACTGCCATCTTAGTGCTGGGACCACTGGTGCACACTGCTGTGTTAGTGCTGGGATCACTGGTATACACTGCTGGGATCACCGGTGTACATTGCTGGGATTGCTGGTGTACACTGCCATGTTTACCTAAACAACAGCAGCAACAACAAAGAAACAAAGAAAAAACCCTTACAAAACCCATAAGACCTAATGGCTGCAACACCAAAGAACCCCACCAGAGCAGAACAAACAAAGATACTTCTCAGGGAAACTCTGTGAGCTCTGGACCTTGTTTATGGACACTTTTTTTTTTTTTTTGAGGTGGGAACAAAAATCCAGGATAATTCCATCCTTTACAGACTGTACGTAACATATAACTAGTAGACAGTGAGTGAAAAGCTCGGAACTCAGAGGTCAGAATGGATTAGAGAGGCTTCCCAGTCAAGTCCTCTCATTTTTATAGCTCCACTAGGTCAGCTCTCTCAGATCCTCTGGCTCTGTCTGAATAGAAACACTCCATAGGCAAACAGTTCTTCCAGAGCTGGCCTTTAGCCACTTTGAGGTGGGGGGGGGGCTGATCCTCAGCACTGAACAACAGAGAAGCAATGATGGCAGTCAAGAAAAGCAGCAGGAGGAAGCTTCTAGACTACAGCTCTCCTTAGGACTCCAGGACAGGGGCTCTCAGCTCTACAGGTGTTACAGCCTTTGTGCCGACCCAGGAAGTGTGGGTTCCTCAGCCTTTGACAGCAGTAGCCAGCCTCACACCTTTCCGGCAGGCCTGAGCACTTAGTGTTTCACTTCCTGGTCTTGGTATCTGAGACCCTTGACTCTGTAGGCTCAACTGCTCTTTGGAACTCTTCTAGTGACTGGGGCTTGCAGTGTCTTCAGCCTTCCAGCTCTCCCTTGGCTGCACTGGCCACTCGCTGCTTTTGCAGTTCTGCAGCCCCATCTCTTCTGTTAAGCAGCTACCTCTTTGACTTGCCTGCTGCTGCTGCTCCTTGGCTGCCCCATTTCTGCTGACCTGATGTCTTTGCTGCTTTTTCTTGTGTCACCAGCTCAGCCCAGGCTACTAAATGTAGATAAGAAAAGAACACCCAAGAGAAGCCTTTATTGGGCCTAAAGTTGCAACAATGAGAGATAGGATGCCTCCCAGCCAACTCCTGAACAGCCACACATAAGCAGAGACCTATGTTTGAACCAATTATAGCACACCTCACAGGCAATGGGAATTTGAGGTTTTACTAAAAACTTTAAGCCTTCAACTAGGCCAGGAGGGGGAGTACTCCCTTCTGGAAGAGGTGGACATGGTTGATGGAGTTTATCAAGGCAAAAATGTCTGAGACAAACTGTTTGAAACAGCTCTGGCTGACACTGGGCCCCAAGAGTCAAAACAATCAACTGTGATCATTGTACCCTTTTATCACGGTGCCTGTGAGGGATCCAAAATGACTGGTGCTAGCATAAGGGTGGACTAGCTTTCTTATTTGTTAGTTTGTGTAGGATTTCACTGTGTGGCCCTGGCTGTCCTGGAATTCACTACGTAGACCATGCTGGCCTTGAACTCACAGAGACCCTCCTGCCTTTGCCTCAGGAGAGCTGGGATTAAAAGCATGTGTTGCCACACCCCTCCTGTCTGTCTGGCTTTTAGACTGACAGTCTTTTTGCTCAAGGCAGCTGGAACAGCAAGGAGAAACCCAATAGCTGCTAATTAGGGAGTTGTAATGCCAGGTCCCCTAATACCTTTGCTAATTTACAGGAGAATTAGGAAGAGTACTTACAGTAAGGGATCAATCACTAACATGAAAAGTGGTTTTAATATTACTAAAGGTGCTTAACATTTGCCCAGCACCCCAGGGAGAGGTAGGCCCCCATCTGTCTTAGATGTTATCCAGGATAGATTCTCAGCCTTCCCTTAAGGGCCCTGTCAATGCCCAAACCTTCTAGCCCTATGCTGTATAACCACACAAGAAGGCTGGTCCTGACTTAGACTCTGGGTGGCAAAGTTCACCACAGGTTTCTTTAAGGTGACTGGCATCTTTTGAACCAAAGACGATTGACAGCAATGGCAGCCACTGAGATGTGTCCCCTGTTTGTTTGAGACACCGTGTGGAAGACTTCCTTCCACTTCTGATGAAGATAGTACAGAGTAGCCCAACAGGGCACAGAATATGAAGAAAATGCTGCCTGTCTTCATCTTTTCCTTTGTTAGACATTCTCTCGTGGGTAGGTTTGGATTGCTGGAAGCCTTCTGGTCCTGTGAGCCCTTAAACTCATTAATTCCTTAATGAGCACATTGTCACACTGCCTGTCCCTGGGGGCAGCTACCTCAGAGGCACTTACTAAGGGTCCCAAGGCTTACCACTTCCTATTCCACCTCACACCATGCTCCATTCAATAAACTACGTCTAGCATCTTCTTTCAGAGCTTGATACTTGCCCCCTCAGCTTTTGCATATGCCATGTAGAATAACCATGAAAGGCTGGAGATTTTACCATATGCTCAGCAGCCACAGTCTTACGGACTCTATGTCAGCGATGGTTCTAGTGCCCTTTTTATTGCTCTGATGGACACTGTGACTAAAGCAATTTAGAGGAGGGGTTTGTTTCAACTTCCATTGTTGAGGGAAGTCAGGACAGGAATTCCAGCAGGAACCTGAAGCAAAATGGTAATGATGGAGGAATGTTGTTCGTTGGCTCACTAGCCTGTGCTTACTGGCTATTTTACTATAGACCAGACAATTTTCCCAGAACTGGTGCTGCCCAGGGAGGGCCAGCCTGCCTACATCAATTACCAGTTGCCATAATCCCCTCAGTCACACCCACAGGCCAATCTGATCCAGGAAATCCCTCGATGAGACACTCTTCTCAGGTAGGCTTCGTCAAGTTGGCCTTTACAACTAATTAGGACAAAGATAAAGTGCTTTTTATCACTCAGGAACAGCAAGCAGCACGAACTTCAGGTTTGAATGACCTCCACTGGGACCCCAAGCCTGATGCAGTAGCAGCCTGGGGGATGCTGTGTAGACCGTGGGTTGTATCACAGCAGAAGAAACCCTGATTTAAGGAACTTAGATCTTTTAGAAAGAGCTGTAAGCACTTGACCCTGGAGAGAGACATTTTCCTTTTTGAGATGCACAGAAGACATGCTGTGTGCTGTAGCAGCATCAACGAAAGGACCCCGGAGACCACTCACGGCGACCACTCGCCGTTGAGGACACATGCACATTGCAAAGTGCACCAGAAATGCTGCCCAGTGCTGCCCATCTGTGGCCAGTCTCTCCTCCTCATCCTTCTCATTTCTTCAGGGCTCCTTGCCTCCAGCAAAGGCAGAATCTGGAGGGAGGGTGCAGCTCACAAGGCCTGACTGAGTACTGTGTCACTGTCCCCAAATCTTGATCTGTTTATAACTGCATTATGTGGATAGAAGACTTTATGGATGCCAAGTCCTGAGCTAGACCGTGAAGTCAATAAGCACAAGGACATGGCCTCCCATCCACCTGTGTGCCCACCTGAGTGCCGATGCCCAGGGGCTACTTAGAGAAGCTTGTGAGAAATGGCCTGGGAAGCAAATGTGTGATCTGAAAGGGACACACCA
Organism: Cricetulus griseus; assembly: GCF_003668045.3. Taxonomy (NCBI): domain Eukaryota; kingdom Metazoa; phylum Chordata; class Mammalia; order Rodentia; family Cricetidae; genus Cricetulus; species Cricetulus griseus. The sequence continues at coordinate 55,033,641 of NC_048598.1, forward strand.
CTCCAAATTCTATTTTAAGTTTGAGCCCAGTGTTCTCAAATTTTCATGCCACTCATCTGGACACCTGTGAATGGCTGACTCAGGAGGTACCAGGCAACCACAAAATCAGTGTCCTGACTTCTGCCCCTGATCAGATCTCCCTAGGCTCCCAAGCTCCAGAGGTCAATCCTTGGCTCATCCAATCAGTGCTCACTCAGAACATGCTGGATAACTAGCATTGTGGTTGGTGGCAGAGACAGAAAAGGGAGAGAGAACAGTTAGTGTTCTTGAGAAGTTCAAGGTCTAGCAAAAGTTATGGATGTCAAAGGAAGAAAGCAAACCACTTGCATCACAGTTGTGATAAGTTGAATGAGTCAATCCTCCCAAGGGTGGGGACCTTTTAAAGAGGGAATGTTGAGTAGGGTTCCTGAGAAAATGGTATGTACACTGAAGAGGGAAGGGACCAGGCAAGGGGAAAAACCTATGGCCAAGTCCAGCGGTATAGACCCGTGTTCACAACTTCTCAGGAGCTCAGGGCCAGCCCAGGCTACACAAGTTCAAGCCCAGTCTGAATAACTAAGGGAGACCCTGTCTCAAAATAAACAATTAAAAAGGGGGGTGGAATATAGCTTAGAAGTAGTCACTTGTCCAGGCCAAATGAGAAGGAGGGGGAATAGGTAGTAGGAGAAATGGCAAAAACCTAGGCAGGAACAGGCTGTCATGAGAGATTAAGACATGAAGAATCTAGGAAGTAGGCATAAGATAAAGCCTGTGGGTAGACATGGCCACCTCTCAGAAGACAAGTTCCTGGAACCCCTGGGTGGCCGTTCAGGCATAATTGCTTGGATCCTTCTTGCCTGGGTGGTCATGGTAATGACCAAGGAGGGAATCCTTTTTCTCACAGGCAGGTCTTGTCCTCCAGGCGAGCCTCTGCCAATAGGAGTTGATTCCTGGCTGGGAACTGTACACACAGGTGTGTGTATGGTCAAAGGCTCCAGCAGAAACACTGCACCAAGGAAATGATTACTTCTGAAAATAAAAAAAAAATTAATCAAACTCCTGAAAGAATGAGTGTTAACTGCACAGCCAGGCCAAGGAAGGGAAGGATGACCCCATTGCCTCCATGCTGGGGCCAGAGTGTTCGCAATGGCTCTGCACAGTGAAGTGTGTCTTCACTTGGCAGCCTAGAGAAAATGGGGTAAAGTTGGTTTGGCCAGAAAGGCACACGTACAGGAAATAGTGAAAGCTTAATATTTTGGGGGTCTGGAAGAATCAGTCAGTTACTGGGATTCTCTCCACCCACCCATAGTGGGTTTTCATTTCATTACTGAATGAAACAAAGTTCAGGGTTTTTCCTTCTTGGGGGTCACTTTTTGCCCCCAAGGTGTGAACTGGGTTCTATACTATATTTCGCAGCTTTCTGCTTCAAAATCATTGTTAATATTATTTATCAGGCTATGATGTACCTCCATTGGCATAAGGGAGCTACAGGTGGACACGTACTTTCTTTTTGTAGGGCTGGGGAAACTAAACCACAGGCTGAGGTTTTTCAGTGAGCTTTTTGCCTAAGGCTCTCTAGCGCCCTGGAGCCTCGAATTGCTCTTGCGGGCAAAGTAATTATGAGGCATCGTTATTGGCACCATTTTCTCTAAGATCCTCATATTTGTTAATATTCTTGACCTGCTGGGAAATGAAATTATTTATAACCTGTAAGTCTGGGAATTTCTAAGTCATAAAGCCAAAGGAGCATTTTCTAGAAAACCTCATGGGCATCATTTCCACAGTCAAGTGTGGCCCCTCCCTCTTGGTCCCTCCCCTTTCTCTTCCTCTTCTGCAGTGCTAGGGTTGGCCCCAGGGCCCTGAAGCACTGGGCTACTAACTGAACAGCCCACTGACTCCACACCAGTCTTTGTTTCTTATTAGTGAGCTTATTCTGCGTCTTTGTTGCCTAAACTTTCTGAGATGTCAGTGCAGAATGCAATTGCAGCAATGTAAAGAGCTGTGTGGTTAGAAAGAACTCCGCCCTCCACATCTTATACTCTTGATAGCTGATTTCTTTCCTGACCTTCCAGCACCACCCAGATGGAGTCTTGTCACCCTGTGGGTTTAGAGCCCATTCCCCATCCTTGCTATTTCTTCTTGGTAATTTCCATCCACTGCTCCTGCCCCAGCCTCTGCTATAGTCTGGTTCATCTTCATTGTCAATTTGACTGACTCGGGAATCACCTGGGAGACATACCTCTGGCCATGTCTGTGATCCTGTTTTCCCAGGACCTTAACTGAAGAGACAAGACTCACTCTGAACATTGGTAGCACCAAGGTGTGGACTGGGGTCCCAAATCTCATAAAAAAGGAGGGATAAGAGTCTACAGTTAATCTACCCTGAATCCTCTCAAGGTCTTTTCATCTCAGAAGCAAAGCTGGACTGGGCCTGGGTATACCGGGTGCTACAGACTGGCTTTTTGTTTGTTTGTTTGTTTGTTTTTTATTTTGTTTTATTTTTTAACATTTTAAAAATTTATTTTTTATATTCCAATCCCAGTTCCCCTCCCTCCTCTCCTCCTGTCCCCCACTTTCTCCCCCACCTGCCATCTGCTCCTCGGATAGGGTAAGGTTTCCCCTAGAAAGTCTACTAAGTTTGTCACATCTTCTCATTGAGGCAGGACCAAGGCACCTCTCCATCCTCACACCCCTGTGTCTAGGCTGGGCAAGGCATCTCTCCATCTAGAATGGGCTCCACTAAGTCAGTTTGTGCATTAGAGGTAGACCTTGCACCCACTGCCAGTGGCCTCATTTATTGCCCCAGACGCACCATTGTCACCTATATTCAGGGAGTCTAGTTTGGTCTTTTGCAGGTTCCCCGTTTGTCAGACCTGAGTCAGTGATCTCTCACTGACCAGTTGATTCTGTGGGTTTCCCCATCATGGTTTTGACTCCTTTGTTTATATTTTCGATCCTCTCTATCTTCGATTGTACTCCAGGAGTTTGGCCCATTGGTTAGTTGTGGATTTCTGCATCTGCTTACAGGCTGGTTTTTTTTTTTTTAATCTTTTTAAAAGTGTGTGTGTGTGTGTGTGTGTGTGTGTGTGTGTGTGTGTGTGTGTCCAGTTGAGTGCCAGCACTCTCTGCTCTCTGCTTCTTGGTCAGCCAAGATGAGGAGTCCCAATTGCATGCTCCTGCCCATCAGCAACTCTGCTATGTCTCCCCCACCGTGATGGACAGCACCCTCCTAAACTATGCTCCAAACTAAAGTCCCTCTTCCCTTAGCTGCTTTCTGCCAGGTATTTAGTCACAACAACCTGCAGAGCCATCAGCTGCCATGTACACATATGATAGGGCAATGAGCTCAGCCTCTCTCGGACAGTAAGATCCTGCTGCCATGGTCCCTGTACCTATAACAATGGTCCCCAAAAAAGCCTGCTTTGCTATACTTCAACAAATGCCATTAGGTTTTTTTTCCTTTAACACACATTTAACTAAATGGAAATTTTGGCATAGTCAATATCCAATTACATTTCAGTAAGAAATAATGACAGAGTTTTATTGAACCTACATAAATAACCTACGTAACCATAAACATCAATTCCATTTAGACATCTATAATGATTAATTTGGTTACATTTTCTGCCTTGGATTTATAAGAACATTTGACCATAAAAAGTAAGTGAATTTCCAAAGGCCTGCTTTTTGGCCATTGCTATTGTTTCACAGACAGAGCCAATCAGTTAATGCCATTTAATTTACAGAACTGTTCTTTTTCAATTGTCCTGATGACACACTATATTAGACTCTATATTAATAGCACTTCAAAAGCTGAGGCAGGACCATCCTGAGTACAGGGAAGTCTGAGGTTCATGGAGAGTTCAAGGCCCATCTGGAAAAAAAAATGTATGTTAAGATCTTTTGTGGAATTATTGTTTCCTTTTGAGAATTTAAAGTTCAGTTGGGACAAAATGTAAAGATTGTTTCTATGTGTTGCAAGTATAAAAAAAAATGCTGTTTTGGGGGCTGGAGAGATGGTTCAGAGGTTAAGAGCATTGGCTGCTCTTCCAGAGGTCCTGAGTTCAATTCCCAGCAACCACATGGTGGTTTACAACCATCCGGAATGAGATTTGGTGCCCTCTTCTGGCATGCAGGCATACGTAGATATACATAATAAATAAAATCTTAAAAAAAATTACTGTTTTGAAGACAAAACAAAAAGTTAAAACATTAATAATTTTTAGATTGAAGTGTCAGTCTTGTGAATATATTGCACTAAGTAAAATATATTATTTTAAAAAATGCCTCATCTCAATTTGTGTAGGCATAACCTGGTTAAAGGAAGGTGAGAATGGATTAAACAGGAAGGAATCCACTGTGTCAACTAAAATAAAATATTAAGCTGGGCATGGTGGCACACTCTTTTAATCCCAGTGCTTGGGAGGCAGAGCAGGCAGAGCTCTGTGAGTTCCAGGCCAGCCTGGTGATGTGGGATAATGCTCTTGTGATGATTATTGCATGCCGTGTGCGCTCAAAGATGATCCGTAGTCCGTAAGGCTAAGATTTCTTTACTCAGATAAACACCAGCCCAAACGCAAAGCCAGAGCATGCAGGGGCAGCAAGGCAGCCAGGCCAGAGAGAGGGGCTAGAAAGAAGGCGCTATTCACGTGTGCGCAGTCCCTTAACCGTTCCTTAGACCTCCCCTGACCACACCCTCACGGGCATGTCCCCACACACCTGTCTGGGCTACTAGGAGGCGGGGCTTCAGTGTCTCCCTACAATTCCCCTTTTAGTCTAAAAGAGGATTAAAACTTAATAGTGTAAAACATCCAAAATTAACAATCATAAAGGTGAAATATACAAAGATACAATAATCTGCTATTGCACATCCTATGTCTATTTCCTTACACTCTTGTACACTGTAAAGATTTGTCACTTGTATTGGTTAATAAAATGCTGATTGGCTAGTAGCCAAGCAGGAAGTATGGGTGGGGCTACTGGACTAAGAATTTGGGAAAGAGGAAGGCAGAGAGTAAAATGCCATGTATCTATCGAGGAAGCAATTGATCTGGGCATCGCCGGTAAGCCAAGACCACAGATTAATAGAAATGGGTTAATAATTAGGAGAGAGCTAGCCATTAAGATACTCGAGCCATCAGCCAAACAGTTTATAATTAATATAAGTCTCTGTGTGTTTATTTGGTACTGAATGGCTGCAGGGCCGGTGGGACAGAAACTTCCATCTACAGCATGGTCTACAAAGTGAAACCCTGTCTCAGACAAACAACCGAACAAATACTAATTATAATAAAGGAAGGTCATTCATTCATTTGGTACTGGGTAGTTCCTTTCTTCTTTGACTTTGGGCCAGGTGTCTAGCTCCTACAATACTGGGTACTTTTTACTTTGTTTTCCGCTTAATTCTGTCCTTATAGCAAGAAAGTGGCTGTAGATAATAGCAACCCTAGAAACATGGATGTGTTCCAGTCAAACTTTGTTGATAGCTACTCAGGGTTGTCCTGAGGACCATGGCCTGCTGACCTCTGTTTTGTAATCTAGGCCAACATGACTCTAGAGGTTCTGTTTGGTCACAGGTCCAACACCAGAGTTTTTGGAGAAGCTTGTCTTCATGGGCACATGACTGACCCTGCAGGGTCAGCAGTCAAGGCTCCAGGTTTGGTTAGGTTTTTCTATTTGTTGTTGTTGTTGTTGTTGACAAAGAGCTTCTTTCTACAGCTCTGCTCCAACTCACTCAGTCTTCTCCCACCTCACCACAGTGCCCAGCCAAGGCAGGTTCTCACTGATGCTCTCTTGTTATTCCTTCCTGACCTTAGTTTATGGCTGGGACCTTTATAGATGCAATGAAAAAGGAACTGGTGTCCGTGTACAGCAGGATTAGACCGATCTGCTTAAGCAATGTAAGTAGAGGAGAGAGTCTCAGTGAGAATTACTATGCAGCCCTATTCACGTCAGAGGGACAGCAGCAACAACCATTCCAGTCAGAAAGTTGGAGCTGGCTGTCAATGTTTCTTAAACCTCGAGACAGATTTTTTAAAACAACAGTTAAAAATTATTTAACTGAGTGAGTGGAGGCATGAGGCATACCACAGAGCGCATGTGGGGGACAGAGGACAACTTGCAGAAGTTAGTTTTCATGTTCTTTCGTGTAGGCTCTGGGGATCAAACCCAGGTTGTGAGCAAGCTTTACCCCCTGAGCAGCCTCTCTGGCCCCCAGATTTTAAAGTAAGTGAATGTATTGAAAAGGTTTTTTGTGTCAGTCTTTATATCTGAATGTCAGAATGTTTCATTTCAAAGAAAAATGTATGGCTTTTTACAGTAGAGTCTTTGAATTATTTAAATGAATACATTTTATTTATAAAAACTCAATAAAACTGATGTTTCTTTTTGACAAGTATGAATAACTAAGATTGATCTCATAATTATGTTGCTGTAACCAATCATTTGACAAATATCAAGCATAACTATTTTTAAAGATTTTATTGATCTCTTGCTTTATGTATATTCTTTTTCCCTGCATGTATTATGTGTACTATGTGAATGCCTGATGCCCACTGAGGCCAGACAAGGGCACTGGATTCCCCAGAACTGATTGTAAATCACTGCATGGGTATTAGTAACAGAACCTGGGTCCTCAGCAAGAGTGTCAAATGCTCTTACCCTCTGAGCCACTTCTCCAGGCCCAGAGTAATTATTTTTAATATTTCCTCTTTTGTACCCATGGTGACCTGAAAAACCTGTAGAGGCTTGGAGTACAGCTCATCAGTAGAGTTTCCCAAGCCCAGCCTGGGTTCCATTCCCTGCACTCCAAAATAAAATGACCCTAAAAAATATCTATATGTAGTTTTTTATTGTTCTGGATAAGGAGAATGAATAAGGGCACAGTAAGAAAAATCTGAACTGTCAGAAGATAAAAACAAGACATGAACCTATAAGTGTGTAAAGACCACGAATAGCTATAAATAAACTTAAAAATATACATCAGGGCTGAGGAGATGGTTCAGTCAGTAAAGGGCTTGCTGTACAAATATGAGAGCCTGAGTTTAGTCCCTAGAGCTGACTGAATTTAGCTGGGTGCAGTGTCCTGGCTTGTAACACAGCACTGGGGAGGTGGAGGCAGCAAGATCCTAGGGTCCAGTCTTAACAGGGCTGATGGGACTAAGGCCAATTGCAGACTCTGTCTCAAAAAACAAGGGTGAACTGGCAAGAAAGCTCAGCCAGGAGAGAAATGCTGGCTACATATAGTCAGGGCTTTAGTGACCCCGGCCATACTGCACTTTGATAGGATGGGACGAAGCCCTACACTAGCATTCAGCTCTTCCATTTGATGACTTAGGGACATCACTCGGCCTCTCTGAGCCTCACTTGCTCCAGGATTAGTGCAATGATAAGAGGTATCATCAGAAAGTTCACACACAGTAGATGCTTCCAGTAGCCCCTCCTTCTCTTCCACCGCCACCTTAACCCCTGCATTTCAGTGCTGTTCTCACCGTCTGCTGTTCAGAAGGTTGTGTGGCTTCTCTCCTAAGAACTGAATTAGAGGTGCACACAGAAAGAGATACATGGAGTGCTTTCCCTATAATCAAGAAACAAGTCAGACATCAGCAAGAATTCCCTTCAAGTATCTTCAACACAAAACCAGGCCTTCTGACCAAAGAGAGATGGAAAGATGCTCTCCAGAGCTTGTAGGGTGCATGGGGTTTGGGGGAGGAGCTTTATATAAAAAGATGTGGGTAGAGAGAATGATGGCAGCCCCAAGAAGCTTGTAGCCTGACTCCCAAGATCTGTGAATGTTATCTTTCCTAGAAGAGGACTTTGGAAAAGTTGAGCTTCTTAATTGGGGTGGTGGTTTGAGTGAGAAAGGCCCCCATAGGCTCATATATTTGAATACTTGTTCCCCAGTTGGTAGAACTCTTTGGGAAGGATTAGGAGGCGTGTCATTTGGAGCAGGCTTTGAGGTTTCAAAAGCCCATGACTTTCCCAGTTACCCTGTCTGTCTGTCTGTCTGTCTGTCTGTCTGTCTGTCTGTCTGTCTCCTACTTTCAGATAAGGATGTAGGTTCTCAGCTACTGATCCAGGGCCATGCCAGCCTCCTAGTCTGCCTGCTGCTGTGCTTCCCACCATGACGGTCATGGACTCACCCCCTAAAACAGTAATCCCCCAATGAACTCTTTCTTCTGTAAGTTATCTTGGTCTTGGTGCTGTCACAGCAGTAGAAAAGTAACTAAGAGACAATTATTTTAGATGAGTTAACAATGGGAATTATGGAGGTCCAGGCACAGAAAAAGCAAAGTGACAATGTGTTATGATAAATCTTTCCGCCATAAGCCGCGGAGCCCCACCGCCACGTGTACGCTTTACGCCAGCCTCTCGCTTCCGTATTGGTAATTTCCCACTTTAAGAATGGAAACAGATTGGAGGGAATTATTTCAGAGATGGAGGAAAGGGCCACAAACCAAGGATGCAGCATCTTCTAGAAGGGGGAGCAGGCATGAAAATGGCTTCCACTCCGAAGCTCCTAGACAGAAAGCAGTCCTGCTGACACCTTGATGTGACCTTATAAGACCTAATTTGGGCTTCTGATCCCCAGAGCTTAGGATATTATTTGTGTTGTTTTAAACCTTTAAAGTTGATGACAATTTGCTACAGCAGTCAGAAGAAACTCAACTCTTCCATGTCCCTTGGCTGCTGGCGGCCTTTGAGCCTAGACTCTAGGATCCATTTGGTGAATGGGTTGGAGATGGAGATGGAGATAGTACAGAGAATAAGGACAAGACTAAAATGACTCATCTTGAGGCACACCACCCCCTTGAGGAAGGTGATGCCTGTATGGTCAGGGAAAAGGGCTAGCTCCTTTTATGAACAAACTTGGCAAGACTACCCAGGTTGTCAGTGGACTATGAATTCCCACAAAGGTAGATGGGCTGTGTGATTCTGCTCTGTCCCTTAATAGGTAGTTAAGGGACTAGTTAAGGGACTAAGGGGGTCTTGCAGGGAGCTGGGGGTCCTTTGGCCTTCAGTGATGAGCCTGGGTCAGGGCATTCTGAAATCTTTAGGGGAGTGGGTCAGAGTGATGGTTAGAAAGGGCACGTGGTCAGTGCCAGAAGACCAGTGCTCTGAGCTGTGCTTTCATACCAAGAACCGTCTTTCTAGGGACTCCTTGATAGGAGACACATCCTGATCCTGAGTTGGAGCCTGAGATAAGGAACACTCTCCCATTTGCCTAAGGCCAGTCTTCAGAGCCTTGGTACCTTCTCATGGAGCTGGAGAGCCTTACCTATAGACAAGACCTGACTCTCCTCTCAGGTCACAGGACAAGGCAGACAATAGAGCAATCACATGACATTCACATCAACTGAATGATTACACTGCTTGTTTGAGCATCACCTCACTGCAGCCCAGGAGGGTGTGAGCAGTGTGTGTGTGTGTGTGTGTGTGTGTGTGTGTGTGTGTGTGTGTGCTCAAGTTTCTGAAAAATGACTACACCATTTATCCACCCCGAAGGGAGAGAAATGGCCTTTTATGGGTACCAGGACATTATTCCAGATATGCCCCCATCAAATCCTGTTGCCATTGTCCCTCTCTTATAGGTAAGCAAACTGAAGCCTGGAAAAGACAAGTCATTTTCCCAAAGTCATTCGGGTTTTATGTGGAAGGATAAGGCTCAAATCAGTGTCGGCTCTTTCCACACGGATCTCACTTCCTGTAGTGCTTCCTGGAGGGGAGAACGGTGAGCAAGAGAAGAAAGCTGGAGTGAGGATGCCGGGAGTCCAGGAGACACTTCAGACAATAGGATGGAAGAGTTGAAACTGGGGCTGCCCTAGATAACCGGTGCAGCTCTTGCCAAGAAAGGAAGTCAGAGACTAACTATAGACTGCGGATGTGGCCAGAGGAGCCCATCAGACTCCACCACTTCTCCCATTGGTTATTTTCCATTCTCTCTGCTCTTCCCCTGCAGTGCCCTGCATTTAAATCTAGAAGCTGAGAGGGGCAGCTAGGAAGTGGGTGAGCAGCTTGTCTGCTTCGGAATTAGTTGTGGAAGAGAGAGAAATCCAGTACTAGCCAGAGCAATTTTGAGAAAATCCACAGATAAGGGAGGAGGTGGGCACATCCATGATGGCTTAGGAGGAGAAGCAGCGGAGGGCGGGGGTTGGGGGGGGGACTCCCAGGAGTCCCCTGGGACCAGGGGCTGGCAACACTCATTCTTTCAGGATAGACTTCTGAGCCCCTAAGTGCTTGGCTAAGCTGGGTCAAGGGATATCTGGTGGAGGATTTGTGTGTTTAGGAAGGATTCTCCCAGAAGGCAGGCTTAAGGTGAAATCTGAGGGATTTAGGGGTTAGCCTAGAAGGGAGAAAGTGGTCCAGGTAGAGAACACCTAGGTCCTAGAAGGAAAAAGACACACAAGCAAAGAGCTCACTGTGGCCAGAGTGGATGGAGTCCAGAGAGGCAAGGGGCAGGATGGGGAGAAGCAGGGTCTGGGTCGTGGTGCCCTAGTAACCAGGGAGGGGTCTTGTCCATCCTGTAATTGGGCATTCCTGAATGTTTAAGTGGGGAGTCAGGGTAGGAAATCTGCTCCTACTGCCCTGTGGAAGACAGACAGAGTGACACAAGTGGAAAAGGTCAGAGTATGAAGTACTAATTTGAAGTTTTTGAGCTTGGTTCTTGCTACACTGCCTAGGCTGGCCTTGAACTCAAGGGTCAAGTGATCCTCCCACTTAGCCTCTCTAATAAATGGGACTGCAGGCGTGTGTTACTACACTGGGCTACAAATAGCAATTAACAAGGCCCAGACAAGAGACATGGTAGCCTATTGTCTTAGTCACTCTTCTATAGCTGTGAAGAGACACATGGCCAAGGCAACTCTTATAAAAGAAAGAATTTAACTGGGGCTTGTTTACAGTTTCAGAGGCTTAGTCCATTATCATCATGGCAGTATGCAGGCAGGTAATGGATCAGTAGCTGAGAGCTACATCCTGATCCATGGGGAGAGAGAGAAAGGAAGAGAGAGAGAGAGAGAGAGAGAGAGAGAGAGAGAGAGCACCTGGTGTGGGCCTCAAAGCTCACCTTCAGTAACACACCTCCTCCAGCAAGGCCACTCCTACCCCAACAAGGCCACACCCCTTTTAATCCCTTCAAACAGTTCCATTCCTTGGTGACCAAGCATTCAAATATATGAGCCTAGGGGGGCTATTCTCATTCAAACCACCACACCTATTCTGAAAGGGTGGAGGCAGAAAGAACCTCATAGACTCTAGACATTTGCTGAAGGGAAAACCAACACATTTAGCAATGAGTTGGATGTAAAGAACAATTAAGGAGGAGCCAGGAGCACACTTAGGGTCCTACCTTTGGCAAGATGGACAAGTTATGGTACGTTTCTAGAGTAGGGCACCATAAGTGGCTTCAGAGTCAGGTACCTCTCAGGCACACCAAGGGTGAATCCTTATGCTGTTTTCTCTACGCAGTCAGAGCAAGTAGGCCAGAGTAGATGCACATCTGAGTTTAGGAGGAGGCTCAAGTTGGAGGTAGGTACACATGGGGTCATTAGCATAAAGATGCTTTTTAAAGCCATCCAAGGGGCAGTAGCTCCTAAGGAGAGAACAACACCCAGACGGAGACTGAGGAGTGCCTCTCAGAGACCATGTGGAGGTGGGGACAGCCACAGTACCTTCATTCAACTCCAAATGCTCCAGGTGTTTGGAGTGAGGGAGGGTGGGGCCAGAACAGGAAATATTGAGGGAGGAGGACCCTCTAGGGGCTTGTAGTCTACACAGGCAACAGTGGCATGAATCCACAATTACGACTCCATGAGGGAAAGACTTTATAGATGTGGGATCAGGAAAAGGAACTAGCTGAAATGTCTGTGGTCCCTGGTTCTCCAAGCTGGGCGGTTGGCCTAATGTGTGGGAGTGATCATGGGACTGAGAAAGATGGAAATCACAGAAGCAGAGGCTGGACTCTTCCCTGGAGATCCCCAGAGTCCCCTGGGACTCCCCTGCTGTGCTCCTCCCTGTAGGTGGTCAGCCTCCAGTTCTCCTAAGAAGCCTGGTGCTTCACAGCAGCCCTTCCGCACCTCTGCTCGCCCCCACACCCAGAAGTCCTGGGACCCTGCCTATCTTCATTTCCATCTCCATCCTGATATCCTTGTCCCCACCCCTTCCCAGACAAGCTAGCCTCCTTGGCAGAACTGTTTTCTAAAAGCAGGATTACTGTGACAGGCACATAGACACACAGCTTGGAGCCTTGCACTCCATCAAGGCGGAATGTTTTCCCAAAAACAGTTGCTTCATTTCCTGGTGTTGAGAAATCACGCTTGTTGACCCTCTTATATTTCACACTACTTGAGGAAAAGGGAGGAAACTGCTTGCGCTGAATGGCTCCCAAAGAAAAGCAGGTTAACCCCACTGTGCCTGCCACCCTCCCTTCTGAGCTGCTCTAACCCACTGCGATCAGCTCAGGTCTCCAGCTGGCTCTCCTCTGCCACACTCAGCACAGCACTCCTTGTCTGTATTTCCCCCTCTCCTAGCCCTCCAATTTGAACACACCGCAGGGGATGGGGGCTGACTCAGCTCGGAGGTTATGGTTTTTGGCTGAAACTACTGTGAGCTGAACCTCATTCAGGACCCTAGCTCAACACTGATACCCTGTGTGGAAACCCCACTGATCACCCAGGCAGCCTCTCTCTCCTTCCTTTGAATATATTTGGTTTGTTCCCTTCTCATTGTTTATGGCTCATTTCATCGGGAACTACAATCTTTTGTGGGCCTGTGTTGTATAAACACCAGGAGATCAAGCCTTGAGCCTGGGTCACATCTCATTTACCTCCTATAGTCTCAGTCAAGGTCTTTTCTGTGCAAGGGATGAGTTCTGACTAGAACGTCTGTGGGAAATGCAGCATTATTGCTTTCTGTGAAAACACCCTTTTGATAGCTAAGAGCAGGGTCCACACCAGGCTGCAGAGAAGACCATTCATCCATTCAATAAGTACTTTGTTTTGTTTTATGTGTATGGATATTTTGCCTGCATGCTGACTGTGTGTGAACTTGAGCACGTTTTCTGGGTTTTAATTTACGCATGTGTATACTTAATCTTAGAGGTGTGGTGGCTCAGTCCCAGTGCCCCATGACTTAGCAGGCACAGGCTACCCTGTCTCAAAAAAACCTAAAACCTTAGACCAAATCAAAACCAAACAAAAATAACAAAATCCCTTAATCTTCAGAGTTCTTGTGAGCATTAAGGGATATAAGAATTAACACTGCAGTTGGGCATTGGTGGCAATTAATCCCAGCCTTTAATCCCAGCCACTCGGGAGGAAGAGGCAGGTAGAGCTCTGTGAGTTCGAGGCCAGCCTGGTCTACAGAGTGAGTGCCAGGACAGGCTCCAAAGCAATACAGAGAAACCCTGTCTCAGAAAACAAACAAACAAACAAAAAAATTAACACTGCAGCACAGTGGCTTTCTGTTGGTTTCAGGTAACAGTCAGAAAACCAGACACTGGGATAGACACTGGGATCTTCCTGAGTAGTGGTTCTCAACCTTTCTAATGCTGAGGCCCTGTAATACAGTTCCTCATGGTATGGTGACCCCCCAGTCATGCAATTATTTTCCTTGCTACTTCATAACTGTCATTTTGCTACTGTTATGAATTGTAATGCAAATATCTGCATTTTCTGATGCCCTTAGGTAACCCCTGTGAAAGGGCAGGTCAACCCCCAAAGAGGTCATGACCCACAGGTTGAGAACCACTGCTGGATAGTGTGGCATTCTGAACAGCCAGTCCTCCAGCTCCGTCCTCTCTTGCTCTCTTATATCCCCTCCCCTGACCACACCCCTCACCTTCCTCCCTCATCACCTTTCTCTTTTTCTTTTTCTGCCATGATTTCTCTCTTTCCCCTTCACATTCTTTCAAGCTACCTCATCTTAACTGCCCCAAATCTGAAAGGTATTTTAGATACAGCATCACTCATGTTTATTTTGTACTTTTTTTTTTTCTGGACTTGCTTTAAAAAAAAATCAAGTGCCTTCATGTTTTGCAAGTCTCTCTTAATTAAAAGAGCAACATCTACATCAAAACGTAAGTGATTTTATACAAAGGTATGGCCTGGGATGATTATCTTTTTCCACTGAAGTCACAGTCCCTTAATAGAAAATGGCTCCCACCACTGGATTAAAGGATTAGAAAGATTTTGTCTCCAGGCATCTGGGGCCTGCTGTGTTGGAGATCTCAGCAGGCTGAGGAGGGGCACTCAGGATGCTCTCCAAAAGCCAGTAACTTCTGAGTCACCCCAGAGATGCTCTGGATACAGGCTGGATGTCATGTTCCACTGCTGGCTACCTTTGGTTAGCTCTGTGGCAGCCTCTGCAGCCATCTACAGGGTGGACAGGCGAGACAGTACAGCTGAGGTCACTGGTGGAAACAGAGGCCCTGAGTAATTCGTAAAGCAGGCCCTGAGGCAAAGGGCAGCATTAGACACCTGTCCTCCCATTGTTGTCGGCCCTATGCTTGCCCAAGAAAGGACAGTATTCCTCTGTGTGTTCTAATGTGCCAGGCACCGGGAGGGGGGTGCTGTGGACCAGCCTCCTACATCTTGCTCAGCTCTCATTTAAAGGGGCCTTCTGTTTGGGAAAGCAGGGTGCCTCAAGTGGAGGATGGAGCCTTTACCTCTTCTAAACTTCTTGAGAAGGGACATCTGGTGATGGTAGTGGCTGGCTGTGGTAACCAGCCCACTTGACTCAAATGAGGAGTGAGTTATTATAGGTCACGCAAGAACACAGTAAGAAAAGGCAAAGTGAACTTTCCTCTACGCCAAGTGGGTGACACAGTAGAACTGAAGCAGGGTGACATTCCTTCAGTACTGGCTTTAAGAGTCCCTGCCCAAATCCTTTCTTTCTCAAGGTCTGTTCTTCAGTGTGGCAGGCGGGGTGAATGAAGCCTGGGCTGTGTGCGGAAGGCAGTCCAGGACTTCAGCATTGGTGCAAATACGTGTACCTGTGATGTACTGACAGCCACTTTCAAACATGAGCAGGATGGAGATGGATACCCAAGCAAGGCATCCACAAAAACCATTGCCAGGGTTCGGGTCTCAAATTGAACACCACCTCAGATTGTGAGGATTAAGTGCTAAGATAACAAGGAGGAGGCTCCGGGAGACTCTATCTCTGGCTGCTGGGTCTGGGCTCCTTACGGTGTGCTAGCCACACCTCCCCCTTAGCCCAGATGCTCTGACTCTGGAGAAAGTGAAGACCCAGTGATGGGGAAAGAGGGATAGGCACTGGGTCCTTGAGCCCTGTGTCTCTAGATGTCTCTCCTTTCCAGGCAGTACCCTCAGTGCCCCACCATGGAGTTTGGTCGCCAAGAAAGGGAGGGGAGGATGGGAGTGAGGACCAGAAGGATGTCTTTGGTTAAGCCTAGGCTTTGGTTGCCTGGTCTCCTCGGGTTATTATTGGTCGGAGTGACAGCTGGGAATGGCAAGAGCATGCAGAAGGAGGGAGTGGAGTGGATTTGGGGCCATTCTAAGCTCCCAAGATCTTCCATGCCATCTGGTGGGGGCCAAGGAAGGAGATCACGCCAGGAATGTCTGTTCGCTCCCTCCCCACTCACACCCTGAGCAAAATGGGAGCAGCTCAAAAGAAATGTGACAGCGGGTCGTTGGAGTGGAGTTTCTCTCCTTCCGGTATGTCTGGAAAATATGTGTTGCCCAAATAGCTGGACGAATTAAGTCTATCTTCTGTCTGAGGCAGACTTTGAACTCAGGGGAGTGGGCTTTGCTTCTAGCCAGGAATTGAAGAAGCAGGAAGAGCACCTCTTAGTGGTAAACGCACCCTGCACGACGTGGGGAAATACTCAGGAAAGGCACCGGGTAGAAAAGGGGATCCCAGGAGCCTTCCACACCTCAGACACTGGACTACACGAGCCTTTTAGAGACTGTGATGTCTAAAACATGCTGCCACTGTCCCCGTGCCACATCTCTGCGGGCTGTTCGTGTCAGATTCCCTGGAACTGGAGCTACAGGCTCTTTTCCCAGAGTCCTTTCTGGGTCCCCAAACTCAAAGTCATAGAGTCAAAGGATGTACGTACATGCAGGTCTCTCCTACAGCAGAGCCTTACAGTGCAGGTAAACGAGTTGAGTCTGTGACCTCATGGGGAGAGGTTGGGGGGGGGTCTAAGCAAAGGAGGAAGGAGGGAGGAAAGCAGACTTTGTGTACTGAGCTGGGACCCTCAGGAGAACCCGGGGAAACGATGCTTCCCTCTTGTTTAGGAGTGAGGATAGTCCGCCAGATGAGGAAGATGGGCTTTAGCTGGGTTGGAACATTGAGCAGTCTGGGTCCACTCCAGTGACCTCTGGGAAAACTGAAGATTCACAGCACCCGACTCAACCCTCCTGGGGGACTCTTGGGAGGGACAGATGGAAGAGAGCTAGCCAGCACCCTCCCTGACTACAGCGTATTCAGGGGCACAGAGACACTGAGTTCTGAGTTAAACAAGAGCTCTGATGCTGCCTCCTGCCATTCCCAGGTCCCCCGGGGCTGGAAAGGGAAGATCTTCAAACAGATAAAGAGCTTCAGTCCTGTAGCCACCAAAAACACTTAATTAAGACCTGAAATTAAAATAAAGCATCACTCCAAGATGGCTTTCCCGATGGCTGCTACCACATCTTTTTGGCCAGACCAGTCCTCAGAGAAGGGAAAGAGGCAAGCAACCTCCTGGCTCATTTTACGTGGCTATCAGAGCCTTAAAACTCTCATTAGTTTACTATTGCCAGGAACAATGGCTTGGGCAGTAGGGGTATCCCAGAGTGTAAGAAGTATGCAGTTCACTGTGTAACCCTGGCTGTCCACCCTTTCTTTGTAGAACAGGCTGGCCTTGAATTCATAGACCTACTTGCCTCTGCCTCCCAAGTGCTGCGATTAAAGGGTGCAACCTGTCCTGAAAGTGACATTTACAGTTAAGAATCAAAACTTAAACCTAGGAATAATGTGTGGGATATTTAAGAAGAATATTATAAAATTTCATTAAGATATGTTGTGAAACATATCTTAAACACAGAAATACCTCGTGGCTATAGCTAGGGAGGTACAATGTTAAAAATATACTGATTTCCCCAAATAGGTCCATAGTAAAATGCAGTTCTTTTTTATTTATTTTTATTTCATGTGCATTGCTTATATGTCTGGGTGAAAGTGTCAGATCACCTGAAATTGGAGCTATAGGCAGTTATGAGCTCATCATGTGGGTGCTGGGAATTGAACCCGGGACCTCTGGAAGAGTATCCAGTGCTCTTAACCACTGAGTCATCTCTCCAGCCCTGTAAAATGCAGTTCTATTCAAGCCTGGAAAGACTTTCTAATGGAATTTAGCAAGATGACTCTAATATCTATATGGAAAAACAAGTTCTGAGGGGAGCTAAGGAATTCCTAAAACTAAAATCCATGGAAGAATTCCTGTCGTGGGCATTAAAACTTACCGCTCAGTTTCACTGATGAGTGAGTTCCTGGGGCAGAGAAAACTCTAGACTAGGAGAACCAAAAGATTCCCTTTACCTACAGAAATGCTGCATAGTACAGGACAGTAGGAAAGGGACAGCACCAACAAATGGTGTTGGAAAAATAAAATAAAATAAAATAGGGTTCTACCTCACCATGTCTACAAATGTCAGTTCCAGAAGGGTTAAGCCTTAAAAGGAAAAAAGAAACCTGTTAGAATACAGAAACATTTATTTGACTTTAGAGAAAGATTTATTTTTTTTTCAGCTTTCTTTTCTTTCTGTCTTTGATACAGAGTCTTGCTATGTTCCCCTGGCTGGTGTGAGTCTCTATGTAGACCCTTGGTTTTATCATTGACATCACAGGTGTGAGCCACCATATCTGAATTAGGAAAAAGATATTTTAAGATACAGAAAATCCAAACCATAAAGGATAAGAACAATGAACATAGCTACATTAAAAAGATACCTAGGAGAGTGTGATGCTCACCTTTAATCCAGTGTTCAGAACCCTAAGGCAGGAAGGTTCGGAGTTCTAAGTCAGCTTGAAATTTAAAGTGAGGATAGAGGGGTCGGGGCGGAGGGAAGGAGAGAGAGAGCAAACCATAACTATAAAATAATTTAAGCTCAGATTATGTAAAGAGTTCTTGTGTGCTTCAATAAGATGTGATAGGCCACCCAAAAGAAAGATGGCAGGAGACATATGGACAAGAGGACAAACTCATACAGCTTGTAGGCACAGGAAACATACTGAAGCCAATGAGAAACCAGGAAGTATAGATTTAAGACATAATGAGATATAGCTGCTGCTGTGTGCTTACATGGGCAGTGACTTCATCAAAGTTTATGCACACACATATTTTGAACACTCTTATATATGTGTGATATGCTTCATAATTGAAACAAACAAAATAAAAACAGTGGAAGAGTTTCAGCTCTGGGAAGGTTATGATCCATTTGAAAGTTGGGACGGCATGGGTTGCTCCTTTACCTGGACTTGTGTTGGGTGTGTCAGATATGACACACATCATTAGAGAGAAGGTGACAGGGGCTTCTTTAGGACATGAGAAGGACAGCACCATTGGAGAAAGTGCTAGATGTTCGCTGGGTAAGCTACCAAGCTGAAAATAATTCCACATTTTCTTAAAAAAAAAGCCAGGTAGTGGTGGTGAACACCTTTAATCCCAGCACTCTGGAGGCAGAGACAAGTGGATGTCTGTGAGTTCGAGACCAGCCTGGTCTACAGAGCAAGTTCCAGGACAGTGAAGGCTACATAGAGAAACCTTCTCTTGGGGAAAAAAATAGATTATTTACTTTTCTTTTATGTGTGTGAGTATTTCACCTTACATGTTTTTCTGTGTACCACTTGTGTGCCTGGTGCCCATGGAGACCAGAAGAGGGTGTCAGACTCCCTGGAACTGGAGTTACAGACTGTTGTGAGCCACCATGTGGGTACTGGGAATAGAACCCAGGTCCTATATTCTGATAGAGCAGCCAGTGCTCTTAACCACTGAGGCATCTTTCAGGCCCTTAACCACTCATTGTTTTCAAACCCTACACTCCATGTCCAGCACTAACAATTCAAGTCTGGGTACAGAGGCCACCCCTAGCTACATCATCTACTTATATGATAAAATGGTGTGGCAGTAACAGGCAGTCTGGCGAGTACAGAGAACAAGGCTGGCTTAAGAGTGATGCTATATTTCTCTCAGGCTGTGGGAGCAGGAAGTCACGTCGTATGTAGAGAACTAAATAATCACAGGTAAGGCCAGACTTGGCTTGCCCTTTATTATCCCCACGAGCCGGCAGCTCTACACAGTGTCAGAGATGCAGTCTTTGCCCTCCATCTGGGACTGGCCTTCCCCACTGTTGGAGCTAACAGCCTTGGAGCTTGCTGGTCCTCCCACCAGCTACAAATGCTATTAGGCAGGATTCACTCCTGCAAACTCCACCCCCAGGCCCAACCTGCTGCTGGCACCTGGCAAATGCTGAAGAAATTCTTATAGTTTTCAGCTTTATTAATTTTATATGCCCAGGCCAACTGTATAATCAGATGTTATAGAGGAAAGTGGTGTGTTTTAAAGACAGTAGAGGGACAATGGACAACGGGGAGATCTGGGGCAGGCCCTGACTCCCTCATTGTCTTGACTTGGATATGGTCCTAGAACTTGTTGTGCCCATGTGAAGTCCTGTGGGAATGACAGTGAGAAATTAAGCATAGATACATGGGAAGTACTGTGTAGACACCCAGCACACACAGCTTGGGTCTGTTATCACACAGGGTAAAAGAGTCAGCTACGTTGCACAGGCTTTCGTTCAGGAAGGAAATGTCTAAGGTAGTTTGAGCATAAACCTAGTCTGTGGGTCTTATCTAGACCAGCATCTAAACACCAGCTCTGCTACACACTGGCCCTGTGATCAGAGGACGATATGATACTTTAAAGGTGACACGAGTGTTACAGGAATCAGGTTCCCTCTGTAAATATTTACCATGTGACTCATCCTTGTAAGGTCCCCAGTCAGACAAGAAACGTTCATCCCTAGCGACTGGGTCTAACAGTAAAAGGACAGATGATACTTAATAGGTAACTCTGGAGGGCAGCGCCCTGGTGTTCGACGGTACTTCAGTAGGGGAGTTCTCTAGGGTGCAGAGCTGACTTCTGTCACTGAAGATAAAAATGGGAGGAAATTAGCTGGGAGTTTAGCTTGGCAGTACTCAGTGGAGTGTTTGTCTAGCAGGCACAATGCATGTTCAATCTCTAGCACTACATAAACTGGGTGTGGCAGTTCACACCTGGAATCCCAGGGCTTGGGAGGTAGAGATGGGCATTGGAAGTCCAAGGTTATCTTTCACTACCAAGGCCAGCCTGGAATATATGAAAATTAAATAATATTTGAATTTATATAATCAAATAATAAAATATTTAAAAACAAAAAAGAAATGATCTGTTTTTTACTGAGTCTCAAGCATACCATTGGAAGAAGAGAACAGTGTCCGTGCTTGCAGGAGCTTGAGGTTTGGGGGCGGAGTTCACTGCCCACCCATCGAGAAACACAGTTGCTGGTGTGAATGAGGCAGCCCACTCCTGCAGGGTGGCAGATGTGAACGAGGTAGCTCATGCCTCAGGGTGGCAGGCAGCATCTCTGATGTGCTAAGACCCATGGGAGGGTCTTACAGGAGATAAGCCAAGGCTGAGTCCTCGTGGGCCACTAGGCTGTCAAGGAAAGGAGATGCTAAAGCACAGGACAAAGGGAGCCAGAGCAAGATGCTTGCCCTGCAGTGCAGCCTGGAGTGGCTAAGGGGGATGATGAGCCACACTGGGAACTGAATGAGCAGGCCTAGGCTGAAGCAGAGACACAAAGCAGTGTCCAGGAGCCCTGACCACTACTTTTATTACCTACAAGGCCACCTATAAGGTGAGAATTGAGATGATAGTTTGAAAGTGACAGAGAAGGCTTGTAGATTCAAAATACCTTTATTCAGATAAATACCAGCCAAGCGCAAGCCAGAGTGTGCCCACAGGTCGCAAGCTAGCGTGGCCAGAGAGAAGGGACCACCATGTGTGCGTGGTCCCTTAAGAATTGTCCCCGAGTCATATTGACTTCCACTGACCATGCCCTCACGGGTGGGCGTGTCCAGGCACACCTGTCGGGGCTACTAGGAGGCGGGGCTACAGTGTCTCCCTACAATAGTTGGTCTAAGATTTGTAGAAATAGACATTGTTCTGGGAGACTGAGGCACGAGGTCATTGTCATAGCCACTGAACTGGGGGTTTTAATAAGGCATTGTGCTAGAGGAAGGACCAGGGCCAGGGCAAGGTGAATGAGTGGTATTTAGAAAACAGAAACAAGGCAGGAGTTCTGGCCTATGAACTGAGTCAACAAAGCAGTCAGGGAAAAGGGGGCCGCCCATAATGACCCAGCATCTGAGGATAATATGGGTAATTCTTTGGAGCTTTTATAGGAAGCTCCTATGTGACCTTCATAGAGGGACCTTTCCAACCACACTGCACAGTAGCCCCACCCACACCCACTTTCAGTCTCTAGCCACACAGGCTACTTTATACCTCTCACTATCACCTGAAAGGGCCCCGTTTGTTCACTGTCTGCTGAATATTGATATTGGCCCTAGAAAGCCCAGCCCTGGACACATTGCACTCTCTCCCACTTTCCTACCCTCACTGCACACCACCCCCATCCCTCTGTGTCCACTCAGCTCCAGGACTGAGATGTTACAGATGCTGGGTTTGTGCTGAGCGAGCCAGCTGCAGTGAGAGGACACAGAGCCACGGGCCCAGAGCCCACAGTGGAGGTAGAAGCATCAGCATGAACACAAATGGTTTTAAGTGTACTGACTGCTCCAGGCTCAGAAAGAACCATTCAGAAAAGGGGGGGTGCACCTGGGTAAGCCAGGTGAGGTGCCTGCCTGGAGGCAGCACACTGGGATCTGGATGACTGAGGTTAACACTGGCAGCTGGGTACTAGGGGACAGACTGGGAAAAGGGGCCAGGGTCTGACAAGGGGTCTCAACACTGCTGCTGCTGATACGGACTTTATTCCTGGGCTGGGAAAGCTGTTAGTAGTTTATAAGGAAGGGGAGTGATTAGATTAGATCTCTGACTTATAGGGATCTAATTTATATATTTTATATAAGATCAAGCTGGTTGGGTGTGGAGGATGGACTAGAGAAGGGAGAGTCGGGGAGCAGAGAGATTGGGGAAAAGCCATGTCTGAGTGAGTGGTGACCTGGCCTGATCTGAGAAGGAACAGGGTATGAAGACCACAGCGAGGCCATGAGCCATACTTCCCTGTGGATAAAACTAGCACAGGCAAAAAAGGTGGGTTTCTGGGAGGACGCCATGTGAGCTCTTAGGAGAACACATTGTACTGATGCAAGAGTGTTGGCTTCTTGACTTAGCCAGAAGACGGAAGGCAAAGAAAGAGGGAAGAATGCCGACTCTCAAACGGGTGCCAGATACCCTCTCCCAGTCACCCAGACAGCAGGAGTGCCCCCACCTGACAGAAGGAAACCCCAGGCTGTTTCCTCACCTGAAGCCATTAGTTTGTGGTAGGCCTATAGTCATCCCTGCTCTCAGGCGTGCTCCTGA
Organism: Cricetulus griseus; assembly: GCF_003668045.3. NCBI lineage: Eukaryota > Metazoa > Chordata > Mammalia > Rodentia > Cricetidae > Cricetulus > Cricetulus griseus. The sequence continues at coordinate 55,056,211 of NC_048598.1, forward strand.
AGGAAGCTGCTCCTGGACTCTCTCTAAACACTTAGGGATTTCTTCAGGTTCAGAGTTCAAAAACAGGCAGTTCTGAGCAGCAGAACAGACTGCAGAAGGCTGGAGGGCAGGCAGGGTGTAGGAGTGGACAAGGCATTCTTAGGGCCTTGTGGTTGCACCCAAACAAGAGCCCAGTCACCAATCTCTCCCAACCTAACTCATTCCAAACAGCCCATCTGAGTCACTTCCCAAACCGGGTTTCCAGAAAGTGAATGACAGGGTGGACCTTCAGGGAATGTGAAGGCTTACTTTAAATGCAACAATCAAAGAGTCACCGAAGCTGCAAAGGATGCATATTATTCTCTTGCTGTTTTCTCCTTGATTGCTTGTTGGAGACAGTGTCTCACTCTATAGCCCAGGCTGCCCCAGTACTCAAAACCTCCTGCCTCAGCCCCATGAATGCTGAGATTGGAGGCATATAACATCCCACCCAGCTAGATCACTCTTTAATTGGTGGTCCTCAGGGCATATGCTTGTCTTGGCCCTTGTTCTGGTCTCAGAACTGGCTAGAATCAGTCTCCAACTCAGATGTCTGTAAAAAACGCAGATAGCGATCGATTGTCTTGTGTCATCTATCTACTGGGACGGGTGGTCAAGATGAGGCACATGAAAGGCCCCATTAGGCTTCATTTGCAAGTGAACACTTAGTACCAAGACAGTCCTTATGATAAGTGCTTGAGCCCTTATCATAATGATATGTGATATCATTATTATTGAGCCCTTATGATAGGTGCCTGGGTGACTCAGTCCACCAAAGACTGGTGGCTTCACTAGTAGCGACAGAGAGGTAAGCTGGAAAAAACTCTTCTCTGCTGCCATCCAGTGTCAATTGGGGAAATAGCTACCTAGCAGGGGTTAAGCATCTTTCCCCAAAGGCTTCTGAACCAATAACCAGGGGTTGTGCAGAGCCTACCCATGCTCTGTATGCGGTCACCTGTGTGCCTGCAGGTGCCTTTTGGCAGGTGCACTCAGTGAGGTGAGACTTTCATGGGGTCTGGCACACCCTAAATGTACCTTCTGGCTCTGACCTTTGCCTGCTGTATTCCACCTCTCCTTTTGATCCCTTAGGGAAGTTTCTGAGTCAACAGTGTGCTTTAGTCGCTTTGAGTTGCTTCATCAGAGGTGAAAACTAAAAATTTATTTTGCAGGTAAAGGGGCAGCCAGGAGAGACAAAGGAAGCCAAGAAGCTGAACAGAGGCTGGGTCATTGAAAGAACAGAGAAGCCTGCAGCCCCCAGGGAATGCAGAGGCAGTTTGGGGATCCCAGGCCTGGCCTCAGACTGGGGTGGACGGGGTCCCAGGGACTCAACTCCAGGTACAGCACTTGCAAGGGTCACTAAACACAAAGTCTGGCGGACAGCTCTTCTGAAACAGCTGGCCCCCTGCACAGTTGAAGAAACTGGATTTTTCTCCAGGGTTGGGGTAGAGCCCATCAGCTTTTCCTTGGCAGATGGTATCTAGCCCTGGGCTGGGTCTTTTCTCTGCCTCAAGAGGCTGGTGTGGCCCAGGTACTTCCTTTTCTGGGCTTGTCGGAGGCACGGATGGAAGACCTAGAAAGACAAGGAAGATCCAACCAATACTGGCTCAACAGATTCCAAACCACAGGCCAACACACAGCAGCGGCCACAGGAGGCGAAAGCCTAGCTCCCCACACACCACATCCAGACCATGGCCACAACTACAGTGGCATTGCCTGGAAGAAACCTGGGCTACACAGTAGTAGGCAGCTGGTGACCACATACCAGCTGTGACACCTAGCCATATACTGGTGAGGGGCACTTAGGGGGTCCCACACAACAGGGTGAGGGCTGACTTTCTTCTTGGTAGGAGCAAGTAGCTGTCCTCAGACCAAGACTTTTGGAGGGAATCCCTGTTACTACACCCCTGCAAGTATTGCCAACAAGAAACAGGAAAGGGGAGAGAAAGTGCATAGTTTCAACAGTTTCCTTAGCTCCAGGGGGTGCATGCAATTTGAGAAATCACAGTATTGGGGAACAGTTGCTTCCTCAGAAGGACTTATGAGAGGGGAGGTGTGCACCCCACTCTGAGTTCAGCCTCTGTCCCCTTACTCACTCAGCTCCTGCTGAAGCGTCCGGATGAGAGGGTACTGGCCCTGGTTGCAGAAGGAACCAGTGAAGTCATCTAAGTCCAGGACCCAGACCATGGCCCCTCCCAGCCCCTTCTGTTTCAGATAGCTGACCTGGGTGGGGGCGGGGTGAGAACAGATGTGGTATTAAAGTACTGGTTGTTAACAGGCTCAGTTATCAGAGGCAATCAGGTCTCAGCTTCCTGAAAGTTGTGAAGCAAGCTTTGTCTTCATATCTTCATTTCTTTGTCACTCTCAGAATTCCCTAGGGAATATAATGTGGCTGTGTGTTCCTCAGAGATATTCAGGGCACCATGGTGTTTGTCTGTGGAGTGCGTCTGGGGGCTGATGGCAATGGTGGTCTGGACCTCTTACTGACCTCACTTCCCTTCATTGGCCCTGCCCTGTTCTTCCTTCTCCACCTTGTCTACCTACTGTTTCCTACCTGTATGACTACGTTCTAGGCTTTAGGACCTGCGTCAAGCACATTTCCTCCACATGCCTTCCTCCCATCTCCTAGAACTGCAGCTACTCTTTCTAGATTCCCGCCGGGTACTTCATTGGCATTTCTGAAAGTCCCTGCCACTGTCTGCCCCATGAGGCCTGTTGACATACAAATGCTGTCTCTTCAGGGTCTAAGGATCTCTTCTGGGAAAAGGGGCCAGGAAACACATAAAGGAACCCATACTGGGCAGAATGATGTCAACAACACATGAATGTGCCCCAAATTTGGCCAACAGACTGGATAAAATCACATGTCCCTCCACACATTTTTCTCCTTTCCATGTGCCTATAGAATTGGTATTTTGGTAAAATTCAAATCTTGTCGAGAGGACTACTCAAGTAGAAAACTCTCTCTCTCTCCCCTCTCTGTCCCCCCTCTCTCCCCTTCCTCCCTCCTTCTCACCCTCCCTCCCACCATCTCTCTCTCTGACTGAGTGTGCAGGCATGTTTCTCTATACTAGAGATTGAACCCTAGGCCTTGTACATACCAGGCAAGAGCTCTACCACTAAACCTTATTCCCCAGCCTTGCCTTGTGCCTCTTCTTCATCAATAGGTGATAAATGTTCAAAATACTGCCACATGAAAAGGATGAAATGTCGGGGCATTTACAACAACACTCATCCACGAAGAGAGTTTGCGTGTTGGTGTTATTGACAGGCCTTAGATCTGCCAGGGGCGGGGCACCCCCTCCCAGTAGGGCCAGCCTCACCTTAGCTCGGAAGCTTTCTGTGTCATCAAACCCCACCCATTGGTTGTCTTGGAAAGCGTAGGGCACTTTCTGGTCCTCGATTCTGTGTTTTTCCTTCCAGGAGCAGACCTACGGGGGCAGAGCTGTGTGAGGGAGGAAGAAGAACACTGGTACTGATAAACAAGCCATCTTTTAGAACAAACTGGGCTCATTCTTGTTTATGATCATGTTTCTGTTTCTTAAGGACTGGGCTTTGCCACATCTTAACACAAATGTTTCTGCACTGCCTGTTCCTGGAAACAACAACCACACCTTTGTTTCAAAATGGTTGTTATGACCACCTTGCAAGTATGTCTTTGTTTCAGGAGGTCATTATGACTAACTTGTTATGCTTAAATTCTGCTCCTGTAACCCCACCTGACAACTCCCCCATTTAAAAACCTCCCTACCCCTGAGCTATAAAAACCTTATCTTCCCCAGATCTAATGCTGACCTCTTGAACCCTGCCTTAGGGGGAGGCAGCCTGTGTACATGAATAAAAAAAAAGCTTTAATTAATTTGGCCATAATTATTTGGGTCAGTGGTTTTTCTCCTTACATCTTTGGAACCAACAGCACCTGTCGCCTCATGCCAAGAGGAGACCAGAGGTTGAAAAATTCCCATCTGAGGAAGCCCAGAGAACACAGTAGGTTCTGTGGAATAGCTCAGAATTGTGGATTTAGACTTCAGTTACCTGAACTTAAGAATATACACAAGATGGCCAGGATAGAATGGAGTTCCCTTGGCCAGAATTCTCCATGCTTACCGCCTTTACTCAGCAATTGCAGACGACCTCTCACCTCCCAGGAGCTCCTGGCCCTTCTCAGGATAGCTAAAGGCCTTCTTACCTCAAAGTAAGCCAGTACCCCTCCTTCCCTAGTATAAGGGCCTGGAGCACCAGGCCCCGTGGCTGGGGCCCCAACTCTGTTGTCTGATGAGGAGGCCAAGGTGAAGGAGCGCCCGTAGGTGGGCATGCCAAGGATCAGTTTGCTGGCAGGCATCCCCTTCTGAAGCCAGAGCTTCACAGCAGCATCCTGGTGGAGAAGGAGGGCCTGGTTAATCTGTCTTTACCTTAGTTCTGGTAGCCTGATAGGGGGGTTCTAGAGAGAGCAAGGGGCAGGGGATCTCCTCTGCTGGACTCAAGGCTCTCCATGAGCATCCCATTCATGTCCATCTTCTTTCAATCCCACCTTAGACTCTTAAACCCTATGAAAGAAGCTGCAAGGTCCAATACCAGATTCGGGGTTTTGGAGCCAGGCAACCATCTACCAATCATATAGTCACCATCAGTCCATTGTGTGCCAAGCTCTGTCCTAGGGACTTGGAATACATCACTGACGGATGCAGACAGAAATTCCTGCCTCACTCAGCAAAGTGTTTAGAATAAAACTAATACAAATAGCCTTTTGGATTCAAGGGCTTAATGTGCCTATTAGCCTAGCAGATGTGACATGGGAAGTTGTGAGCATTGTCTGTTAGCTATTATGGCCATAAGAGTCACCTGAGAACAGGATCAGGGACCTGGATCTGTATGTAACCACCCACCTCTGAACAAGGCCTTTCCACAATTATATTGTACTTGGCGTGTAATCCTAAGCCTGTGGCTGGAAGAGACATTTGATCTCATACTGAATAAGTATTGCAAGATGAAGACTGGTCCTTCAGGCCTAGACCGTGGCTCATTTTCCTCAAGGTGAGTCTAGGCCTCTTAGGTAAAGGACTGTTTTCATTGCATTGATTCCTTTTTGTTGATCTGAAGGATTTACCCATGATGGAACCTCAGCTTTCTGAGAGAAAAACTCAGGTCCCCCTGCCAACCTGAATGGAACTTTTTATATATGTTTATTTGGACAGGAGACTTCTTTGGTTGGAAGCAATCTCCAGATGCACAGTGAAGCAAGGAGAAGGCCTGTGGTCAAAGGGAAAGGAATTCTTTTCCAGCCCAGAGAATACCAAGCTGTGGGTATTCAGCCCCAAGTGCCAATTGGCTTCATGTCTTTGTGTCTCTCACTTGGCTGAGCTACTTAGCTTCCTTCCAGATGAGGTGAGCAGTGAGCCATGATGTGACTCCCAGCCCACAGTATGAACTTTGTGAAAGAGTCGGGAAGACAAGAATGCCCCACTCCAGTCAACACAGAGATACAGGACACCAAAAGCAAAAGGCATTCTAACTTAGGGGGCACTATGGTGGTTGTCTTAAGAAAGAGAAATGACCTGGTTATTCTTGACTTGTAGGTGTAGACTGGGCTTATGGAAAGTATCCAGACTTCTCAGGAGAAAGTGTTAGGCAGGAAAACACAACTGCAGTCTAAGACCAGCCTGCCATTTTCTGGGTCTGGGGGAGTTCCTCCCTGAGTGACACTCTCGTTGGTGTTATCAACCTTGGACAAGGGATGAGGAAGTAAAACACATGGGAGCCATGTTGGTTGGAGAGTCAAGTTCCAAAGAGGATTCCCCATTGGTCCCCTGTGTGTCTGATGCCACTAAAGTGACTTGTTCTGTTTTCTAAGATGCTGCAGAGAAGTGAGACTCAGGAGATCAGGACAGAATAGTGGCAAGCAAAGACATCAGTGAAACCCTAGTCCCTTGGTGCCTCACTTGGTTTTCTTTTCCACTGGGGACTTGGGGTTCAACTGAGTTCCCTGCTGGACAGAGGACCCATCTTCCCCACTGACCACTTACCACACTGACCCCTGTGGCTGCCTCACTCTCTTCTTGCCTTTTGTAGAGGGGGCTGTTGTGTCCTGTGGTCTTTTCCCAGGAGCCGTGGAAGTCATAGGCCATAAGGTTGATGAAATCCAAGCTCCTGCAGGAGGCATAGGAGATGGGAACATGGGTGGGAGATGAGGACAGGGAGTGGGGTCTCTCCCCCTGTTTCCCTTAGAGTGTGTGTGTGGAGGCAGTGTAGAGACGGGAGGCTCACTTTTGGTTCTGTTCATGACATTCTCCATTCTGTACCCTTAGATGGTGGGGTTGGCCATTGTCTTTTGTGGCCTCCCCCTTCTTATTGTCCCTTCAGCACCCTCAGGTGCTTCCTGTTCTGTGCAAGAAAGCTGGTTTGATTTTTGCCATTTTGGAAGTAATTTAGCTTAGTGCATCCCAAGCTTTGTGTTACACAAGTCCCCTGAGAATCTCACTAAAATCTAGGTTTTTGCTCAGCAGGCCACATTTCTAACCACACACACACACACACACACACCTCTTTGTAGCTGTCCTGGAACTCACTGTGTAGAGCAGGATGGTTTCAAACTCATGGGGACCCATCTGCCTCTACCTCCTGAGTGCTGGGAATAAAGGCACACACTCCCACACCAGCTCCTAAGTGTCATAGGGACTGCAGCTCCACACATTGCTCTGTAGACCAGGCTGACCTCAAACTCAGAGAGATCCGCCTGCCTCTGCCTTTGCCTCTCCAGTGCTGGGATTGAAGGCATTAAAGGCATGTGCCACCACCTCCTGGCTGAAAGCCACATCTTGGAGGCAAAGATCTGCTCCATTTCCAGAAAGCCCAACCATCCTGGGCCTCGCCAGCCTTGGAGGACATGGGGTCTAAGTAGACCGCCTGACACTCACAGAGCAATCTTGTCCACCTCATAGCCAGCATCCACGTGTTTTTGTCCAGAGGGCACAGCCGCAGTCAGAAGGAGTCGTTCCTTTCCTGAGGTCTGGACTTCCTGCTGGAAGGCCGTGGCCAATTCCTGTGGGAAGAATGCAGAGTGGAAGCAGAGACAGGCGCTAGCAGGTCTTGTCTACCTTATCACCCCACACATGCACACCCATAAGTGTTCACACTCTGGAGTCTGAAGCTTCTGGCCCTGGGAACACAGCAGCATTCAAACACTGTAGGGACACCACCCTGAGTCATTTGGCAGATTGGGTGACTCTAGTCCCACCCAGCCATACTTGTAGCAAGGCAGTGAATCTCTCTTTGTCTACTGCTGGGCTTCTACGGCTTCCTGGGAACTCCCAGTCAAGGTCAAGGCCATCAAAACCATGAGTACGCAAGAACTTTATGGCTGAGTTGACAAAGGTCTGTCTGTTGCTGGCTGTGGCCACCATATCTGTGAACCTGTGAAATGATGGGAGGGATGTGGCCTGACTGGGTGGGGCAAGTAGGAAAGTACTCAGGATCCCAGGCTCTAAGATGGCTGCCTAGGGGCTACTGGGATATTTGCTGACAGGTTAGGGGCCTGGTTAAGGAAAGGAACAATAAAAGTGCTTTCTAACCCCTAAAGTCAATGTCACCAGGGCTATCTCAATCCTCTTGCAGCCCCCTGAACTGTCTCACTGTCAATCAAAACTACCCCACCCCCTACTCTCCATGAGATTGGGAAAAAAGGTACAGACTCCTTTGGAGCAGTTAGGGGAACAAGCAGTGACACCAACAAGGACCTGGGAACCTGGAGACCCCCTCTTCCTGAGCTCCCTTGCAGGTTAAGTGGGAGGCTGTGTGCTGGGACTAAGCTTTGTGCCTTCCAGAGATCTGAATTCCTCATTGGCCCCCAGGACATCTTTCCCCCATCTTCCCTCTTGATTCTATTTTTTTTCTTAACTCTATTTTTATTAACTTTTAAATTAACAGTGTTAATTCTTAGGTCCATGTCTCTGGGAATACTAACCTAACAACCTAAAAACCCTAACAATGTTAATAAAAAATATGTGTTATTTTGGGAAGTTGAGTCATAACATTTATTAGATCCTCAAAAGGTCTCATTGTCCAAAAAATATTTTTTAACTATATAAAGCTTCGGGAACTATATATTCTAGATTTTTAAGGAGACTTCTAACTTCATTAATTTCATAAATAAAAAATATTACAGATGTGGACAATAATTTGGCAGCTCAACCTCACTGACAAGATAGCCTGTTCAGCATTTGGAACACACTGTGTGCTCTCTGGGATCCCTGGTACCCTCTCCCCCCACTTGATGGAGGAGGAGACTGAAGTTGGAGCAGTCAGAGCTCTCTGCTGTTTTAGATTCTGGCCTTCTGATAAGACTGGATCTATGGCAACCTGGAGCCAAGCCTGCACCGGTACCAACCTATCCTGATGAGGGCCTAGAACCAGTGGGAAAAAGCCCCCTGGTCCAGAACCTGCCCCTTGTCATATATTGGCCTGGCCTGCTTGCCCTGAGGAGGGCTCTGTTTGCCACATTCCCATCCAAAGGCTCTGCCACCCACTTGTCCGTGTCCACTCACTTCTGGGTACCAAAGCTCCAGCCCCCGACGGACAACAAAGTCTTCAGCTTGGGATTTCTGAAAAGACAGAGAGGTGCAAGGCCGTGTCTCACCAGCTCATAGACTAACATGAGCTTAGGTGGGAGGAACAGCAGGAACAGGCCTGAGCTTGCATGGAGCCCTGTGCATCCAGCCTGTGCTGAGTGCCCTGAGAGATGTTGATTGGGGGAGGAAAGACGGGTGTGACACAGAGGACCTGTGTCTAACTGGAGCAGCACCACACAGGCGCACATACACAAAGAACTCAGAAAGTAAGTGACCAGGATCCTCAGAGGGGCTTTGTAAGGTAGCTCAAGATGGACACATTTTAGAGCATGCCCAAGAGGAAGAACATTTCTCAGAGCTGGAACCAGTTCTGCAATCCTGATCTTATTTAGATTTAAAGCAGAAGGACTCTTTACAATTCTCTCATCTACCCCTATCTCTTCTGTATAAGCACAGGTAAGCAGGTTGGGGGTGGGGTAGGTTGGGGTGGGGGGTGGGGACTGGGGTGGTGGTGGTGGTGGTCAGTGAAGTGATGGGGAGGTTTCTAGATGGGGGGAGGGTAATCTGTCTACCCATAACCCCCCCAAGCCCTTTGGCTTACATCTTCTTTAGGTCGTTCAGCTCCTGGTAGAAGAGTTTGTCATTCCACGCTACAGAGCTGAGCTGGTGATTGTCCATTCCAGCAAATGCATACATGAGATGGGTACACAGGTTGGGGTCTACATTCTCGGGTAGGAATCGAGCTGCCCCCGGTCGGTA